>NC_079212.1:275640-295640 GCF_029633865.1 Lampris incognitus | reverse complement strand
TACTGCATCGTATGCTCTAAGGTGATGCTACCTAGAGTCAACTGGTTATCTATTTTCCTGACATCTGGGCTTCTTCTGGAAGATCATTACTTTTGTCTTTTTTGGATTTATTGCCAGGGCCCAGTGCTGGCAATAGTCCTCAAGCAGGTCTAGTAGTTGTTACAGCCCATCTGCGGTTGGTGACAATAAAACTAGATCATCTGCATAAAGCAAAAGTTTCACTTTCATGTCATACAGGGGGAGACCTGGGGTTGCAGACTGTTACAGCTGCACCGCCAGTTCATTAATATATATATGAAACAGTGTCGGGCTAAGTCCACAGCCCTGTCTCACCCCTCTATTCTGAGTGAAGAACTCAGTGTGTTTGTCTCCAATCTTAACTGCACATTTGTTTTCCGAATACATTGACTTTATTATGTCATACACTTTACCCCCTACACCACTTTGTAAAAGTTTATAGTATAGTCCTTCATGCCAAATAGAGTCGAAAGCTTTTTTGAAGTCAATAAAACAAGCAAATATTTTTCCATTTTTGGTTTGATTCACATTTTCATTTATAAGGGCGTGTAGGGTGTAAATATGGCCCGTAGTCCGGTGATTTGGGAGGAAGCCAATTTGACCTTTGCTCAGGACATTGTGTTCGTTAAGGAGGGTTAGAATTCGATTGTTCAAAATGCTATTAAACACCTTCCCCAGACTACTGCTCACACAAATGCCTCTGAAATTATTAGGACCCAATTTGTCTCCATTTTTGTGAATAGGAGTTATAAGCCCTTTGCTCCAGATGTCAGGAAAATATCCCGAACTTAGAAGGATGTTGAACGATTTGAGTACTGCCCTTTGCAGCTCAGGGGTGCTGTTTTTAAGCATCTCGCTTCTGATGCTGTCAAGGCCACAAGCTTTATTGGGTTTTAAGGATTTGAGCTTCTGTGCCAGTTCTTCTTGTGTTATTGGAACATCCAGTGGGTTTTGGTTGTCTTTTATAGTGCATTCGAGCAGCTCTAATTTTTGTTTGATCAGGTTGTAATTGGAATTTGAGTGTTCTTGTTGGATTTACGAATAGATATGTTCAAAATGATTTTTCCAAATTTCTCCATTTTGGATAGGCAGGTCTTGTGGTTTTGTAGAGCTCAAATTATTCCACATTTCCCAGAATTGGTTTTGATTCAGGGAATTTTCTATTTCCTGTAGGGTTCTATCTACATGGCTTTGTTTGTTCATTCTTAATGTGTGTTTATATAGTTTTAATGTTTCGCTATATTTCTTTCTTATATCCATATCTTGAGGTTGGTAGTGTTTCAGGTTTGACCATTTACGCAGTTCTTTTCTTATATTTTTAAAGTTGTTGTCAAACCATTTTTCATGTTTAGGTTGTTTCTTTTTGTTGGTCCTTGGTAGGACCATGTTTGCTGCCGTCTGAAAGATACAATTGATTTCACTGACAGCTTGGTTGGTACTGGCCTTGTTAGTTTCAAACGGTTTGTTAATGAAGTTAGTAATCATATTAAGTAATTTGGATGAATTCAGGATATTGATAAATTTTTCTGCACTGTCTGGAGCCCATCTGTAGGTCTTATTAATTTTGAACAGCTTGCTGGGCTCCTCTATAGGCATTTGAGTCAGGTTAATAGTTTTGAAGAAAATCATAATTTGGTTATGGTCAGGAAGAGGAGTTTGTTGTCTGACAGTGAATGCGTTGAAGGAGGTGGGGTCCATGTCAGTTATTGCATAGTCAACTACACTAGCTCCAAGACCTGAACAACATGTGAACCTTCCCAGAGAGTCTCCTCTGATCCTACCATTAAGCGTGTACAGGCCAGAGGCGCGACAGAGGTGCACTAGCTCCTTACCAGCCTTGTTCACAGTACGGTCGAGGGAGCTCCTTTTAATGAGGGTTGGTGAGAGGTACAGGGAATGTTGACCAAACACATGTCTGTTACCCTGAGGGTCGATGGTATCACTTATTGAACCTGTTCTTGCGTTAAAATCCCCGCACAGCAGCACATTTCCCTGGGCCTGGAAAAGGCTTACCTCTTCATGGAGATTACTCAGGAAATCCTCATCATAATATGGGGATTCAGTTGGGGGAGAATATAGAGCACAGAGATAGATATCTTTATTTGATATGCCAATTTTATTGCTGAGTTTTAGCCAGCAATGGGATGTTCCAATTTTAATTTTTGAAATGTGGTTGGTTAAACATCCTCTGTACCAAATCAAAATACCTCCAGAGTCTTGTCCACGATGCACTGAGTTAAGTTTATTTGATGGAATAATTATTTCTTTGTAACCTGAGGGACAGTGGGTGGTTATGTCTTCACGACACCAGGTTTCAGTTAATATGACTATGTCGACATTATCGATGTTTTTTAAGAAGTCAGGGTCTCTAGTCTTCATCCCAGAGGAAGATGAGAAGAGACCCTGGATGTTCCAACAAGAGACAGAAAAAGAACGCATGAAATGAAAACATACAGTGAGTCTCTTTTGTGAGACAGAGAATTATCAAGTTACAGTGGAAGAAGACATATATGAAATATCATGATAACACTTACCAAATACCTCACTATCGATGTTGTGGGCATTATTATACACAACCAGAGCCAAATCAACACTCAGGATTCCCCCGTGTAAGTGGTTACCCCATTAAGATCTGATGGCACGTAGAGGTCGTCTTAGATGCTGCCATGCAGGAGTCTGGAGCACAAGGTGTGGAGCCTCTCCTTTATCTCTCCCAGCTCGGTCTTGGCTGGGGCGGTGGGTGTGGGAGGGGGGTGGGCTACTGCAGCAGCATAGCTTTGTGGCCTGTGCTGTGGGGGACAGGCTCTGTCAAGTGTTGTTGTCTTTTTGTTTTTTGGAGGGGTTGGGTACACAGGTTTCTTGGACCTGGGGGAAGCAGCACGTAGGTGTGGGTGTGTGTAGGGCTCTCGGCCCAAAGGTGAGTATGGAGTATGGGGCTGGGGGGGGGGGGGTCCAGGTATTGTGTGCTCTGGGGGGGGAAGGGGGGTATCTGGGGATGTGGGAGGGTTCTGGTCTGTAGTCTCCTACTGGTGGAGGATAAGTGGGTGTGGTTGGGTTGCGGCCCAAAACAACATCTTTTAGGGTCCTCGCAAAAATCCGCACCCTCTCCTTGTGAAGGTGCAGTCCGTCGTAGAGGTCATGGAGGCTGATATTTGAATGGTGAGCCAGCAAACAAACAGTAAAACCAGGCAGAACAGTGAAGAGAAAACAGAAAACAAACAGTAGAACCAGGCAGAACAGTGAAGAGACAACAGAAAACAAACAGTAAAACCAGGCAGAACAGTGAAGAGACAACGGCAAACAAACAGAGTAAAACCAGGCAGAACAGTGAAGAGACAACAGAAAACAGAGTAAAACAAGGCAGAACAGTGAAGAGACAACAGCAAACAAACAGAGTGAAACCAGGCAGAACAGTGAAGAGACAACAGAAAACAGAGTAAAACCAGGCAGAACAGTGAAGAGACAACGGCAAAAAAACAGAGTGAAACCAGGCAGAACAGCGAAGAGACAACAGAAAACAAACAGTAAAACCAGGCAGAACACTGAAGAGACAACAGAAAACAAACAGTAAAACCAGGCAGAACAGCGAAGAGACAACAGAAAACAAACAGAGTAAAACCAGGCAGAACAGTGAAGAGACAACAGCAAACAAACAGAGTGAAACCAGGCAGAACAGCGAAGAGACAACAGAAAACAAACAGTAAAACCAGGCAGAACACTGAAGAGACAACAGAAAACAAACAGTAAAACCAGGCAGAACAGCGAAGAGACAACAGAAAACAAACAGTAAAACCAGGCAGAACACTGAAGAGACAACAGAAAACAAACAGTAAAACCAGGCAGAACAGCGAAGAGACAACAGAAAACAAACAGAGTGAAACCAGGCAGAACAGTGAAGAGACAACAGAAAACAAACAGTAAAACCAGGCAGAACAGTGAAGAGACAACAGAAAACAAACAGTAAAACCAGGCAGAACAGTGAAGAGACAACAGAAAACAAACAGTAAAACCAGGCAGAACAGTGAAGAGACAACAGCAAACAAACAGAGTGAAACCAGGCAGAACAGCGAAGAGACAACAGAAAACAAACAGTAAAACCAGGCAGAACACTGAAGAGACAACAGAAAACAAACAGTAAAACCAGGCAGAACAGCGAAGAGACAACAGAAAACAAACAGTAAAACCAGGCAGAACACTGAAGAGACAACAGAAAACAAACAGTAAAACCAGGCAGAACAGCGAAGAGACAACAGAAAACAAACAGAGTGAAACCAGGCAGAACAGTGAAGAGACAACAGAAAACAAACAGTAAAACCAGGCAGAACAGTGAAGAGACAACAGAAAACAAACAGTAAAACCAGGCAGAACAGAGAAGAGACAACAGCAAACAAACAGAGTGAAACCAGGCAGAACAGCGAAGAGACATCAGAAAACAAACAGAGTGAAACCAAGCAGAACAGTGAAGAGACAACAGAAAACAAACAGAGTAAAACCAGGCAGAACAGTGAAGAGAAAACAGCAAACAAACAGAGTGAAACCAGGCAGAACAGCGAAGAGACAACAGAAAACAAACAGTAAAACCAGGCTGAACACTGAAGAGACAACAGAAAACGAACAGTAAAACCAGGCAGAACAGCGAAGAGACAACAGAAAACAAACAGTAAAACCAGGCAGAACAGTGAAGAGACAACAGAAAACAAACAGTAAAACCAGGCAGAACAGAGAAGAGACAACAGAAAACAAACAGAGTGAAACCAGGCAGAACAGTGAAGAGACAACAGAAAACAAACAGTAAAACCAGGCAGGACAGCGAAGAGACAACAGAAAACGGCAGGGTCCAGACTACACTGACAAAACTGAACCACCCAAACAGTGACCAGTCTAAAAGGAAATACATAAATGTTTAAAAAGAAGCACAACTTGAACAGGCAATGGCACCAAACACTACAGGTGGAGCTACAGAAGATGTGGTTTTGAGCATCAAACACTACAGGTGGAGCTGCAGAAGGTGTGGTGTTGAGCATCAAACACTACAGGTGGAGTTGCAGAAGGTGTAGTATTGAGCATCAAACACTACAGGTGGAGTTGCAGAAGGTGTAGTATTGAGCATCAAACACTACAGGTGGAGTTGCAGAAGGCGTGGTGTTGAGCATCAAACACTACAGGTGGAGTTGCAGAAGGCTTGGTGTTGAGCATCAAACACTATAGGTGGAGCTGCAGAAGGTGTAGTGTTGAGCATCAAACACTACAGGTGGAGTTGCAGAAGGCGTGGTGTTGAGCATCAAACACTACAGGTGGAGCTGCAGAAGGTGTAGTGTTGAGCAGTGAGGAGGACTTGCTGGAAGACGAAACAGTCTGCTAGGTTCCTGTGCTGAAGAGAAAGCAGTCTGCTAACACGAGTGGCTCTCAAGCCAGAAAAGGAGCATTGACAGAGGAGTGAAGCAGGCAGCACGAGGAACAACTGTCCGAGGATGAGTTGGGTATGGAGGAAGAGGAGGAGGGAGGGGACTGTGGTATAGACAGCTGGGTACCTGTATTAAAGAAGAAGCAGCCAGAGGTACAACTGTTTGAAGATGAGTTTAAGGAGGAGGATGGTGGTGTAGACAGCCAGACTCACACTTCCTCCCAGTTGTCAGGGGCAACAAAGCAAGAGTACTACGATGCACGCCAAATTAAGAAATACTTGCAGCAAACAAAAAATTTGAGAAATGTCAAACTTGAGGACTTCTTTGCAGACAAAGAATTGTTTCTGTACCGTGTTAAATCCCAGATGAGACACAAAGACGGACGCGGCTATGCTGATCAGGAGATGGACAAGTTAAGGAAAATAGTTCTGAAAATTAAAGAAGAATTACAACATGAAGAGTCGGAGGCAATATAAGACAAATCATGTCCTGTCCTGGTCACTGTTGTTGATGAGGTGTAAGACCAGTCTGGTTGATGAGGGTGTTGCACCGGGCGCTCCTCCTCCTCCTCCTACTGCTGCTGGAGGAGCCACTGATACATGGAACCAGGCTGGTTGTCCACGACTGGTGCCCTCCAGGATTTTCCCAGAAACTGTTTTCCTCCACGACCATCACCCCACAGCGCATAGTGGCTGCAGCAGGATTGGGACTCAGCAACACCGAGGCCGTAGCTCAGCTGCTCTACATGAGGTCTACATGAGGCCAACATGAGGTCAACATGAGGTCTACATGAGGCCAACATGAGGCCAACATGAGGTCTACATGAGGTCTACATGCCGCACATGAGACTTTTTTACAGCTACGAAGTAAAAACTATCCGAAGGAGAGCTGAGGATGATGAGGGCCTACGACAGGGAGCAGAGCATTCACACCCCAGAACTTGGGCTGGCAGTGTGCTTAGTGGGAGTTGGTGAAGTTTTGGTTTTCTTCTTATTTTATTTATTTGTTATGTACATTGTGTAAACGCAACATCCATTGCACGCTGTCCGTCTTTGGAGAGAGATCCTCCTCTGTTGCTCTCCCTGAGGTTTCTTCCTATTGTTTCTCCCTGTTAAAGGGTTTTTTAGGGAGTTGTTCCTCATTCGATGCGAGGGTCTAAGGACAGGATTTTGTGTTGCTGCAAACCCCCTGAGGGGATTTTGTGTTTGTTATGTTGGGCTATTTTATTTTATTTTTTATTTTTTTGCTCAGCTCAATGGTTTATTTATTTATTTTTTCAAAGTGGTCCACCAACACAATTTATATTCTTATAAACCAATTTTTAAATATTCTTTAAATAAACATGATTCTGATTCTAAATAACCTAGAACCCAGTAGGAAAAATTTTAGGACATCTCAGGGACATTTAATCCATACATTCAAATATGATTTGTTTCTTTACCACGGCTTTGCTCGCCTTTACCAAGATCAGTGGTCAAGATAGAAGATACACCAGAGATATACTCCCTATAAGGCCACTTGTCCATCTGTTAATTTTTGTCAGTTTTTTGAATTACTCAAGGTTTTATAGAGATGCGCTGCTCCATGCCTGTTGAATTTGTCTCCATGGAGTCCCAAGAACCGAGGCAACAACAAAGAAGAACACCAAGATGAGACCCTTAGCCAATGACTGAGAACGTGGCTCACCTGTGTAATATCTTGTGATAGGAAAGGCAAGCTCTGGCCAACACACATCATTCCTGTTCCAGTCATACTCTGTGAAGTTGATTTGAAACCTGGTTTTGGGTGGTCCTGTGTTAATAAGTTTTTCAATGAAGGTGACTGATGATGTAACAGGGAATGACTGAGTATATAATACAGTCATACAAAGAGAGGTGTCTCCTCCTTCACACTCCAATATCCAAGGGGACAGACTGTAACTGACTTGCAGAGAGTGAATCTCCCATTGAGGTATTCCTTCAGTCATGTCTGTGATGAAAGTCCTAACATGGATGTGCTGGTGTGATGGAATACCAGAGCATGAACTGGTTGCATCTTCTACTTGACTGCTTGACTTGAGTGTCACAAAGGTTATGTTTACCCAGTCTGTCATAGTTAGATCAACTGGGTCTCCAGTCTTAGCTACTAGTGTTGCTCTTATCAAGGTAGCCTGTATTTTCTTTTGAAATTCTGTTTTTTTACAAATACTTGTTTAGATATTCAATGGTCTTTTTTCCCTGAAACGTTTTTTGGTATGAGCCTGATGATAAAGAGATGGTTGTGTTTGGGTATAAGCTGTTGGACTGTAACATATTGAGAATAAATGTATCGTTTTAAAAATTAAAAAAATCTCTCTCTCCCTCTCTCTCTCTGTCTGTCTGTCTGTCTGTCTGTCTGTCTGTCTGTCTGTCTGTCTGTCTGCTGTCTGTCTGTCTGTCTGTCTGTCTGTCTGTCTCTCTCTCTGTCTCTCTCTCTCTCTCTGTCTTTATCTCTCTCTCTGTCTCTCTCTCTCTCTGTGTCTTTATCTCTCTCTCTCTCTCTCTCTCTCTCTCTGTCTGTCTGTCTGTCTGTCTGTCTGTCTGTCTCTCTCTCTCTCTCTCTCTCTCTCTCTCTCTCTGTCTTTATCTCTCTCTCTCTGTCTCTCTCTCTCTCTCTCTGTCTTTATCTCTCTCTCTGTCAATTCAATTAAATATGTGCTTTATTGGCATGACATACATTTGTGTACATATTGCCAAAGCATGTAAAACAACAACAACACAATATAACAATGATTATAATAATAACAACAACAATGATTATAATAATAAATTCAACAACAACAATGATTATGATATTAAATAACAATAGTAGCAATAGGTGCCGTCATCCACTATCTCTCAGGTTGTGGCAAGATAATATAAATCTTGCTGCAATGCTCGCCGCTGGCCCCCCTCCCAGGACCACCCGCAGCTTACCTGCGTCGTCCATTTCCTGGTACTCTGGAATCACATGTTCCAGTTCCTTGACAAAAGCCCGGCGCTGTTTTTCAAATCTGTCACATTTAAGGAGGAAGTGCACCTCTGTCTCCACCTCATCTGTCATGCACTGACCACATGATCGTTGCTCTTTTGGCAACCACGTCTTTTTGTGTCTCCCCTTTTCAATGGCGAGACTGTGGTCACTGAGCCTGTATTTGGTGAGGATCTGTCGCTGCTTCCTGTCTCTGACAGTTAAGAGGTATTCTTCCAAATCATAGTTTGTTTTTAGGGCCCGATAGACTTCTAGTTTGTTTTGAGTTTTGATTTCAGCGTTCCAATGTTTCAGATAATTGTTCTTGCTTTGTTTTATAGCCTGATTTATCGTAAACTTTGTTTGGGATGCAGTGCTGGCCTGAGGTTGGTTGGTCTTAGTATTTGTTACAGGGTTAGTGAGTCTCAGAGCCAGCTGCTTCAGGGGACTCTTTTTGGGGTTCAGTTCTTGGGTTTTCAGAGCTTTAAAGTGCAATGTATTTGTTGGGCTTGTATTTAAGTGCATCCAGAAATTTAGAGATCTTTTTTGTACATTTATTAATAATGGAAACCAGCCTAATTCTGCCCTACATGCGTTGTTTGGTGTTTTCCTTTGTATTTTCAGAATCATTCTACAGAATTCAGCATGTAGGGTTTCTGCAGGATGCTTGTCCCATCTAGTGTAGCTGGAAAGACTGAGTGGACCCCATACCTCACTTCCATATAGTGCAATGGGCAGAATTACACCATCAAACAGTTTGCACCAGATGGAGATTGGTATATCAATGTTAAAGAATGTATTTTTAGTTGCATATAGAGCTCTGTGAGCTTTTTGTTTTAGGTTATTCACTGCCCTACTGAAACTCCCTGATGCTGTAATAATTAGACCCAGGCAAGTATACTGCATCGTATGCTCTAAGGTGATGCTACCTAGAGTCAACTGGTATCTATTTTCCTGACATCTGGGCTTCTTCTGGAAGATCATTACTTTTGTCTTTTTTGGATTTATTGCCAGGGCCCAGTGCTGGCAATAGTCCTCAAGCAGGTCTAGTAGTTGTTGCAGCCCATCTGCGGTTGGTGACAACAAAACTAGATCATCTGCATAAAGCAAAAATTTCACTTCCATGTCATACAGGGGGAGACCTGGGGCTGCAGACTGTTCCAGCTGCACCGCCAGTTCATAAATATATATATATTAAACAGTGTCGGGCTAAGTCCACAGCCCTGTCTCACCCCTCTATTCTGAGTGAAGAACTCAGTGTGTTTGTCTCCAATCTTAACTGCACATTTGTTTTCCGAATACATTGACTTTATTATGTCATACACTTTACCCCCTACACCACTTTGTAAAAGTTTATAGTATAGTCCTTCATGCCAAATAGAGTCGAAAAGTTTTTTGAAGTCAATAAAACAAGCAAATATTTTTCCATTTTTGGTTTGATTCACATTTTCATTTATGAGGGTGTGTAGGGTGTAAATATGGTCCGTAGTCCGGTGATTTTGGAGGAAGCCAATTTGACCTTTGCTCAGGACATTGTGTTCGTTAAGGAGGGTTAGAATTCGATTGTTCAAAATGCTATTAAACACCTCCCCCAGACTACTGCTCACACCAATGCCTCTGAAATTATTAGGATCCAATTTGTCTCCATTTTTATGAATAGGAGTTATAAGCCCTTTGCTCCAGATGTCAGGAAAAAATCCCGAACTTAGAACAATGTTGAACAATTTGAGTACTGCCCTTTGCAGCTCGGGTGCTGTTTTTAAGCATCTCGCTTCTGATGCTGTCAAGGCCACAAGCTTTATTGGGTTTTAAGGATTTGAGCTTCTGTGCTAATTCTTCTTGTGTTATTGGAAAATCCAGTGGGTTTTGGTTGTCTTTTATAGTGCATTCGAGCAACCGTAATTTTTGTTTGATCAGATTGTAATTGGAATTTGAGTGTTCTTGTTGGATTTCCGAATAGATATGTTCAAAATGACTTTTCCAAATTTCTCCATTTTGGATAGG
Source organism: Lampris incognitus (assembly GCF_029633865.1). Classification (NCBI taxonomy): domain Eukaryota; kingdom Metazoa; phylum Chordata; class Actinopteri; order Lampriformes; family Lampridae; genus Lampris; species Lampris incognitus. Next base: position 285,246 of record NC_079212.1, on the reverse strand, counting down.
CAGGTCTTGTGGTTTTGTAGCGCTCAAATTATTCCACATTTCCCAGAATTGGTTTTGATTCAGGGAATGTTCTATTTCCTGTAGGGTTCTATCTACATGGCTTTGTTTTTTCATTCTTAATGTGTGTTTATATAGTTTTAATGTTTCGCTATATTTCTTTCTTATATCCATATCTTGAGGTTGGTAGTGTTTCAGGTTTGACAATTTACGCAGTTCTTTTCTTATATTTTTACAATCGTTGTCAAACCATTTTTCATTTTCAGATTGTTTCTTTTTTCTGTTGTGGGTCCTTGGTAGGACCATGTTTGCTGCCGTCTGAAAGATATAATTGATTTCATTGACAGCTTTGTTGGTATTGTCCTTATTAATTTCAAACGGTTTGTTAATGAAGTTAGTAATCATATTAAGTAATTTGGATGAATTCAGGATATTGATAAATTTTTCTGCACTGTCTGGAGCCCATCTGTAGGTCTTATTAATTTTGAACAGCTTGCTGGGCTCCTCTATAGGCATTTGAGTCAGGTTAATAGTTTTGAAGAAAATCATAATTTGGTTATGGTCAGAAAGAGGAGTTTGTTGTCTGACAGTGAATGCGTTGAAGGAGGTGGGGTCCATGTCAGTTATTGCATAGTCAACTACACTAGCTCCAAGACCTGAACAACATGTGAACCTTCCCAAAGAGTCTCCTCTGATCCTACCATTAAGTGTGTACAGGCCAGAAGCGCGACAGAGGTGCACTAGCTCCTTACCAGCCTTGTTCACAGTACGGTCGAGGGAGCTCCTTTTAATGAGGGTTGGTGAGAGGTACAGGGAATGCTGACCAAACACATGTCTATTACCCTGAGGGTCAATGGTATCACTCATTGAACCTGTTCTTGCGTTAAAATCTCCGCACAGCAGCACATTTCCCTGGGCCTGGAAAAGGCTTACCTCTTCATGGAGATTACTCAGGAAATCCTCATCATAATATGGGGATTCAATTGGGGGAGAATATAGAGCACAGAGATAGATATCTTTATTTGATATGCCAATTTTATTGCTGAGTTTTAGCCAGCAGTGGGATGTTCCAATTTTAATTTTTGAAATGTGGTTGGTTAAACATCCTCTGTACCAAATCAAAATACCTCCAGAGTCTCGTCCACGATGTACTGAGTTAAGTTTATTTGATGGAATAATTATTTCTTTGTAACCTGAGGGACAGTGGGTGGTTATGTCTTCACGACACCAGGTTTCAGTTAATATGACTATGTCGACATTTTCGATGTTTTTTAAGAAGTCAGGGTCTCTACTCTTCATCCCAAAGGAAGATGAGAAGAGACCCTGGATGTTCCAACAAGAGACAGAAAAAGAACGCATGAAAAGAAAATATACAATGAGTCTCTTTTGTGAGACAGAAAATTATCAAGTTACAGTGGAAGAAGACATATATGAAATATTCTGATAACACTTACCAAATACCTCACTATCGATATAGTGGGCATTATTATACACAACCAGAGCCAAATCAACCCTCAGGATTTCCCCGTGTAAGTGGTTACCCCATTAAGATCTGATGGCACGTAGAGGTTGTCTTAGATGCTGCCATGCAGGAGTCTGGAGCACAAGGTGTGGAGCATCTCCTTTATCTCTCCCATCTCAGTCTTGGCTGGGGCGGTGGGTGTGGGAGGGGGCTGGGCTACTCCAGCAGCATAGCTTTGTGGCCTGTGCTGTGGGGGACAGGCTCTGTCAAGTGTTGTTGTCTTTTTGTTTTTTGGAGGGGTTGGGTACACAGGTTTCTTGGACCTGGGGGAAGCAGCACGTAGGTGTGGGTGTGTGTAGGGCTTTCGGCCCAAAGGTGAGTATGGAGTATGGGGCTGGGGGGGGGGGTCCAGGTATTGTGTGCTCTGGGGGGGAAAGGGGGGTATCTGGGGATGTGGGAGGGTTCTGGTCTGTAGTCTCCTACTGGTGGAGGATAAGTGGGTGTGGTTGGGTTGCGGCCCAAAGCAACATCTTTTAGGGTCCTCGCAAAAATCCGCACCCTCTCCTTGTGAAGGTGCAGTCCGTCGTAGAGGTCATGGAGGCTGATGCCTGAATGGTGAGCCAGGTGGACATTGGGAAGAGCAGCGCAGCCTCTGCTGATGTCTGCGTTGATTCCATGGATTATATGGGGTGGGGTGTCACGCCGTGGCAGGAGTGTTGACACCACAATCCGAGCCTCTGGGAATTCTCCACTTGCTCTCTCTGCCACTCTACTCACCGCCACAGCCGTGTCACTGCGCAGATAGTGCAGGTCATTGGTCCCGGTGTGGATGATGATGCATTGTGGGCTCCCAAGAGATTCCTTGTTCAGGAGCTGTAGTGCATGGCCAGTAGTGCTGCATCGTTTTGCTGTCACGTGATAACCGGGGAATAGTTTCTGAGGGTCCATGAACTTCTGGTTTGAGTCCATAAGCAGGGCTACGTGTGGGCGCTGTTTGTTTGTCTTGGTGGGAGGAGATTGGTTGGGTGGCGGGGGTTGTGTGTTTTGTGTGAGGGGTGTCTGTGTGTCTGTGTGAGTGGTCTCTGTATCATGTTTGTTGGTTGTTTTAGTGTCAGGGGAGGTGTGATGGTCTGTATGGGTGTTAGTGGTATTGTTTTGAGAGACTGAAGCCCTCGCCCTGGTGTTCTCTTGGAGCTCTGCCCTAAGATCCTCCATCTGTTTCATGAGGTTCCTCTCTTTCAGTATCGCCTCCTTCTCTAGTTGTGCTACTTGGGAATGGAGGTTTTGGTTTTCCACCTGTAGCTGCTTCATGGTCTCTTGTAGCTCTAAGACGGTCAGTCTGTTCTCTGTTCTCAGCTGTTCCACCTCCTCCCTTAGCTGCTGGATGGAGCTGGTGGTGGTGTCAGAAAACCTGGCCTGGGTGAACTCCCTAAACTCGACAAAGTCCAGTTCCAGCAGGGCCAGACTCTCCCTCAGTTGCCTGTCAGTGGCAGAGAGAGAGTGGGAGGGGGGAGGGGGAGGGGCTGCTGCGTGTTGTGGGGGCTCATCATCAGAAGGGGGAGGGGGAGGGGCTGCTGCGTGTTGTGGGGGCTCTGTAGGTAGCTGGTCCTCAGCCGTGTCGCTGTCTCTGTGGTAGTCTACCTCTGCCTTAAGCAGAGGGAAAACCTCTTCAAAAGAGTTCAGGCTCTCCTCGTTTCCCTGCAGCAGTATAGCTCCTTTAGTGTAGTATGTGTAGTATGTGTGTAGCAGTATAGCTCCTTTAGTGTAGTATGTGTAGTATGTGTGTAGCAGTATAGCTCCTTTAGTGTAGTATGTGATGGTCAGTATCGCATTATCGGTGTCCAGATTTTTATCCGTACACACTGTGAACCGTCCTCCACGGCCGATTCCCTCTTTAAATACGTGTTTATAGTGTTGGCAGATGGCAGCTTTCCATGCTGACAGTCGTGTGGTGTGGAAGATTAAGTTGTTTTTTATCGGTTTTCCATGCATAAAGATAAAGTCCGCGTATAGTGTGTCTGGGTTGTCGTTTAACACTTTCTCCTTGTGTTTCTTCCTAGCCTGCGTGCTCTTGCAGTCCGCCGGGTAATTCACCACACTAGATTCAGTTGGCTTGGTTTCCATGACGATCGGTAATATTTACCACCACCAACGGTTTATTGTTTTGTTTTGCTGGCTAACGTTAGCTAATTTAGGTTACTTCCGGTCCTACGTTGCGGTTCTTACGTTTCGTTTTTTTATGCACGTCGGATTCAACTGTACGTGTCCTACCTTTCCCTCTGCGTCGGCAGGTAGCGTGTTTCTTCGGGTTGGATCTGTAACGTTAGACCAGGTCACGTTAGACCAGGTCACGTTAGTTGTTGGGTTGTTTTGCTGGACGGTTGGCTAGCAGGATAGCCAGCTAACAAGTTAGCCAGCTAACAAGTTAGCCAGCTAGCTGTTTGCGAACTCCTCCGCGAAGATTTAATCTAAAGACTTGGTTTCTTTGTCATATTAGAGGGAGGATTTTCTGTTAGGAAAACGATTTACGATGTCTTCTTCTTTTAGACTGTTTTCTAAATTATCTGTCTCACTAGAGACCCAATGTTTGAAATATTTTTTAAGAGCTCATTTCGTGAGTCCTCTCTCTCTGTCTCTCTCTCTGTCTCTCTCTCTGTCTCTCTCTCTCTCTCTCTCTCTCTCTCTCTCTCTCTCTCTCTCTCTCTCTCTCTCTCTCTCTCTCTCTCTCTGTCTCTGTCTCTCTCTGTCTTTATCTCTCTCTCTCTCTGTCTTTATCTCTCTGTCTCTCTGTCTCTCTCTGTCTCTCTCTCTCTCTCTCTCTCTCTCTCTCTCTCTCTTTCTCTCTCTCTCTCTCTGTCTCTGTCTTTATCTCTGTCTGTCTCTCTCTCTCTCTCTGTCTTTATCTCTGTCTCTCTCTCTCTCTCTCTCTCTCTCTCTGTCTTTATCTCTGTCTCTCTCTCTCTGTCTCTCTCTCTCTCTCTCTCTGTCTCTCTCTCTCTCTCTCTCTCTCTCTCTCTCTCTCTCTCTGTCTCTCTCTCTGTCTTTATCTCTCTCTCTGTCTTTATCTCTCTCTCTCTCTCTCTCTCTGTGTCTTTATCTCTCTCTCTCTCTCTCTCTCTCTCTCTCTCTCTCTCTCTCTCTCTCTCTCTCTCTCTCTCTCTCTGTCTCTCTCTCTCTGTCTTTATCAATTCAATTCAATTCAATTCAATTCAATTCAATATGTGCTTTATTGGCATGACATACATTTGTGTACATATTGCCAAAGCATGTAAAACAACAACACAATACAACAATGATTATAATAATAACAAAAACAACAATGATTATAATAATAACAGCAACAACAACAATGATTATGATATTAAGTAACAATAGTAGCAATAGGTGCTGTCATCCACTATCTCTCAGGTTGTGGCAAGATAATATAAATCTTGCTGCAATGTTCGCCGCTGGCCCCCCTCCCAGGACCACCCGCAGCTTACCTGCGTCGTCCATTTCCTGGTACTCTGGAATCACATGTTCCAGTTCCTTGACAAAAGCCCGGCGCTGTTTTTCAAATCTGTCACATTTAAGGAGGAAGTGCACCTCTGTCTCCACCTCATCTGTCATGCACTAACCACATGATCGTTGCTCTTTTGGCAACCACGTCTTTTTGTGTCTCCCCTTTTCAATGGCGAGACTGTGGTCACTGAGCCTGTATTTGGTGAGGATCTGTCGCTGCTTCCTGTCTCTGACATTTAAGAGGTATTCTTCCAAATCATAGTTTGTTTTTAGGGCCCGACAGACTTCTAGTTTGTTTTGAGTTTTGATTTCAGCGTTCCAATGTTTCAGATAATTGTTCTTGCTTTGTTTTATAGCCTGATTTATCGTAAACTTTGTTTGGGATGCAGTGCTGGCCTGAGGTTGGTTGGTCTTAGTATTTGTTACAGGGTTAATGAGTCTCAGAGCCAGCTGCTTCAGGGGACTCTTTTCGGGGTTCAGTTCTTGGGTTTTCAGAGCTTTAAAGTGTCTACATACATTTCTGTGGCTATCATGCAGTTCTTACTGTTTGTCTGTCTTTCTAATCTGATTTATTGATCTTTCTGCTTATCTCTCTCTCTGTCTTTATCTCTCTCTCGTGTCTTTATGTCTGTGTGTGTGTGTGTGTGTGTGTCTCTCTCTCTCTCTCTCTCTCTCTCTCTCTCTCTCTCTCTCTCTCTCTCTCTCTCTCTCTCTCTCTCTCTCTCTCTCTCTCTCTCTCTCTCTCTCTCTCTCTCTCTCTCTCTCTCCAAGACCAAAAGCTAAAAATAAGTTAAAAAAGAGCTGGAGTACAAAATATTTTAAAATATCTACAGATATTCAGTGGGTGGCCAGGTTCAGGTGGGCAACAGCTTGGGGAAAGAAGCTGTTTTTGAGCCTGGTAGTGCGGGCTCTGAGGCTCCTGTAGCGCCTCCCAGAGCGCAGGGGGAGAATAGTCCATGGTTGGGGTGGGTGGGATCTCTGCTGATGCTCAGACCCCTTCGAAGGCAGCGTTTGTGATAAATGTCTTTTATGGCTGGGAGCTAGGTAGCGGTGATATGCTGGGCCGCCTTGATGACCCGCTGCAGAGCTTTCTGGTCTACTGTCCGTGATGGTGGAGGGAAGTGAGTAATGAGTAATGTATATATATATATACAGTGCATCCGGAAAGTATTCACACCCCTTCACTTTCCCCACATTTTGTTATGTTACAGCCTTATTCCAAAATGGATTAAATTCCTTTTTTTTCTCATCAATGTACACACAATACCCCATAATTACAAAGTGAAAAAGATTTTGTAGAAATTTTTGCACATTTATTAAAAAATAAAAAACTGAAATATTGCATGTACATAAGTATTCACACCCTTTGCTATGACACTCAAAATGGAGCTCAGGTTCATCCTGTTTCCACTGATCATCCTTGAGATGTTTCTGCATCTTGATTGGAGTCCGCCTGTAGTAAATGCAATGGATTGGACATGATTTGGAAAGGCACACACCTGTCCATATAAGGTCCCACTGTTGACAGTGCATGTCAGAGCAGAAACCAAGCCATGAAGTCAAAGGAATTGTCTGTGGACCTCCGAGACAGGATTGTATCGAGGCACAGATCTGGGGAAGGGTACAAAAAAATGTCTACAGCTTTGAAGGTCCCGAAGAGCACAGTGGTCTCCATCATTCGTAAATGGAAGAAGTTTGGATCCACTAGGGCTCGTACTAGAGCTGGCCACCCAGCCAAACTGAGCAATCGGGGGAGAAGGGCCTTGGTCAGGGAGGTGACCAAGAACCCGATGGTCACTCTGACAGAGCTCCAGCGTTCCTCTGTGGAGATGGGAGAACCTTCCAGAAGGACAACCATCTCTGCAGCACTCCACCAATCAGGCCTTTATGGTAGAGTGGCCAGACGGTAGCCTCTGCTCAGTAAAAGGCACATGACAGCCCGCTTGGAGTTTGCCAGAAAGCACCTAAAGGACTCTCAGACCATGAGAAACAAGATTCTCTGGTCTGATGAAACCAAGATTGAACTCTTTGGCCTGAATGCCAAACGTCACGTCTGGAGGAAACCAGGCACCTCTCATCACCTTGCTAATACCATCCCTACAGTGAAGCATGGTGGTGGTAGCATCATGCTGTGGGGATGCTCTTCAGTGACATGAACTGGGATACTAGTCAGGATCGAGGGAAACATGAATGGAGCAAAGTACAGAGAGATCCTTGATGAAAACCTGCTCCAGAGCGCTCAGGACCTCAGACTGGGGCGAAGGTTTACCTTTCAACACGACAACGACCCTAAGCACACAGCCAAGACAACGAAGGAGTGGCTTCGGGACAAGTCTGTGAATGTCCTTGAGTGGCCCAGTCAGTGCCCAGACTTGAACCCCATTGAACATCTCTGGAAAGACCTCAAAATAGCTGTGCAGCGACGCTCCCCATCTAACCTTACAGAGCTCGAGAGGATCTGCAGAGAAGAATGGGAGAAATACCCCAAATATAGGTGTGCCAAGCTTGTAGCTTCATACCCAAGAAGACTTGAGGCTGTAATTGCTGGCAAGGGTGCCTCAACCAAGTACTGAGTAAAGGGTGTGAATACTTATGTACATGCAATATTTCAGTTTTTTTGTTTTTAATGAATTTGCAAAAATTTCTACAAAACCTTTTTTGCTTTGTCATTACGGGGTATTGTGTGTAGATTGATGAGGGAAAAAAGGAATTTAATCCATTTTGGAATAAGGCTGTAACATAACAAAATGTGGGGAAAGTGAAGGGGTGTGAATACTTTCCGGATGCACTGTATATATATATATATATATATATACACACACATACAGTATAACATAAGTACAGTAATAGATGTATGTGTGTGTGTGTCGCTCGCTCTGTGTGTGTGTGTGTGTGTCAATTCAGTTCAATTCAATGATGCTTTGTTGTCATGACTGCATTAGTTACAATGTTGCCAAAGCAGAACAAGTCAACACAGTACTAAACACAACAAAACAAACACAAAGGAAAAAGGAAGACATAGATCTGGCAGAAACATAGAACAGCACTTTAGCAGCAACTGACTCTTGGGCTATGGCATTCTGACACATATTGTGCTGCAAGGTGTGGCCTTTGACCCTCTCCTAAAATGAGTGGCCACTGTTCTTTCTCATCCAGCTGTGGAACATTTGGAATCTGGTTTTCAAATGTGTCCTGGTATTTTTCTCTTATGTTCTGGATTTCTCACAATTTAGCAGGAAGTGCATCTCTGTCTCCACCTCACCTGCCATACAGTGGCCACATATTCGTTGCTCTTTTGGTAGCCAAGATGTTGTGTGTGTCTCTCCTTTTCCCTGGCTAGACTGTGGTCAGTGAGCCTGTACGTGGTAGGGATGTGTCTGTGCTGACTGTCTCTGACAGTGGACAGACAGTCAGCCAGTTTGTCTTCTCTTTTTAGGACCCCATAACATTCTCATTTGTGCTGTCATTTGGTTTCTATGTCCCAGTGCTCCACATATGAGTTGTTGCATTGTGTGATGATGTGGTTCCCTCTAGTCTGTGGTTGGTTAGCAGTGCTAGTCTGAAACTCATCTATGTCAGTGTTTACGGGGCCACTTAGTGTCACAACCAGCTGACTGAGGGGACTCTTTCTTAGCTCTTGGATCTGGACTCCTTTAAACTGCAGTGTGTGGTGGGGACTTGATTTAAGGTGCATCCAGAATTTAAGTGATCTGTTTTGATGTTTATTATCAATGGGAAACAGCCTAATTCTGCCCTGCATGCATCTGTTGGTGTTTTCCTTTGTATGTTTAACAATTTTTGACAGAATTCTGCATGCAGGGCTTCTATTGGGTGTTTGTCCCACCTAGTGTAGTCTTGCTGAGTGGACCCCATACTTCACCTCCATATACTGCAATGGGCAGGAGGACACTGTCACAGATTTTGGACCAGATTTGAATTGGGATGTCTGTTTTATAGAATGCTATTTTTGTTGCATAGACAGCTCTCCGGGCTTTCTCTTTAAGTGCACTCACTGCCAGACCAAAGCTTCCCGAGGCACTGACCCTCAGTCCCAGGTCATCATAGTTTAACGTGTGCTCTAGGGCGGTGTTACCTAGAGTACATAGGTGTCTACTTTCCTGACACCTGGGCTTCTTCTGGAAGATCATAATTTTTGTCTTTTTTAAGTTTACTGCCAGGGCCCAGTGCTGACAGTATTTCTCTAGCAGATCCAGATGCTGCTGTAGACCCTGTTCTGTGGATGACAGCAGCACCAGGTCATCTGCATAGAGCAAGACTTTAACTTCTGTGTTGTTTAGGGTGAGGCCAGGAGCTGCAGATTGTTCCAGTAACACCGCTAACTCACTGATGTAGATATTGAACAGGGTTGGACTCAAACTGCAGCCTTGTCTCACCCCTCGCCTTGAGTGAAGTATTCTGTTATTTTGTCACCAGGTTTTACTCCACACTTATTTTCCAAATATATAGTTTTGATTATGTCAAACACTTTACCCCCTACGCCACTTTGGATGTTTTTATAATATAAGCCATCATGCCAGATAGAATCAAATGCTTTCTTAAAATCAATGAAGCATGCAAATATTGTTCCTTTATTTTTTTTGATAAACATGTTGATTAATTAGGGTGTGTAGGGTGTAGATGTGATC
>NC_079212.1:257500-262500 GCF_029633865.1 Lampris incognitus | reverse complement strand
CCATTAAAAATAAAAACAACACCTTGGCTCCTCCCGTTCCCATTCGCTCACCCCCCCATCGGCCCCAGCCCCCGCCAACCCAGGTTCCCAGATCCGAGCTGCCTCCACCCTCTTCCCCCTACCTGAACCAAGGCCTGGATCCTCTAAACCCCAGCCCTGACACCCCCTCCCACCCTTATCCTGATCTTAACCACCCCCAACCCCATCCTTATCCTAACCCTAACCCCAACCCTAACCCCAACCCTAACCATAACCCCAACCCTAACCCCAACCCTAACCCTAACCATAACCCCAACCCTAATCATAGCCCCAACCCTAACCCTAACCCTAACCACGACCCTAACCCTAAACTTAACCATGACCCTACCCCCGGTCCTTATCCTGAACCTAACTCTTCCCCCTTCCCCAATGAAGGCCTGCATCCCAACCCCCCTGTAGCGAGAGGCAGCTCGGGCCCACAACACACCGCCACAATTAGTTCACACCTCAACCCTACCCCGCCGCGGCACTTCATACCTCTCATCTCCACCTTTTCACACAAAATAACCGGTCTCCACCAGGCCATAAAGAACAGTTTCTCCAGTCTGCAGTCCCAGCACCCGGCTTTCCACAACAATAAAATCATATCCGCTTACAGAAAAAACAAGAGCCTCCACAACATACTGGTCAAATCCCAATTCTCCGATCACAGACCCACACCCCAATTACAATATGCACACCACTACAGAAACAGAAAATACATCCACAACCCACACACCAACACAGCTATGCCCACCTTGGGCTCATTCTCCGTCAACACCACAAACGTCGTTTACATCATCACATGCACCCTCTGCGACAAACACTACATTGGGGAAACCCGACACTCGATACATACACGACTCTCACAACACATACACAACATCATGGTAGGCAAACTTCGTACCCCCCTAATCACACACTTCCAAACGCACCCCTCCTCCCACCTCATCATCTCTGGCCTTGAAAACAACGATCACTGGACCGGGGGGCAGAGGAAGAGAGCGGAAAAACAGTGGATCCACAAGCTCCGGACGACCGCACCGGGAGGCCTCAATGATGACGTTTAATTACGCCGGCCCCTGTTTGCTCATGTCCATGCACCCGCCAACAACCATCTTTATCCATTGGGGGGACTAGTTCAGACACCGTAGGCCAGTGCAAATAAAGTCAATTACCGACACCCCAAACCCCAACCCTAACCCAACCCTAATCCAGCCAGTGCCACGGATCTGGACTCCCCCCTGCAACTCAGATAATCCGGAAACCCTACGTAAAAACGACCCCCACATTCTCTCACCATATCAGATTCCTTCTGTATTCACCCTCTTTCCCCACTCCATTCCACCCCACACACACACACACACACACACACACACACGGAAAAAATAAATAAAAAAATAAAAAAAATAATAAAATAAAAAAATAAATTAATAATAATTATAATATTTAATTGATGGGTGGGTGGGGGTGGCGCTCCGTTTTCTGCCGCCTGCGGGACTCGATCGCGGCCCGCTGGGCTGACGGGCGGGCGCGCTATCCGCCACACCACATGGGCGTGGGAGTTTGCTCACACACATAGCTACACATAGTTACTTTGCCCCTCTGTCCTTCCGGGATCAATGACCAATCAGGGGGCTGCGTCTCCTGCCCCGCCGAGATTCAAAATACGAAGTGGCGTATGGGGTTGGCGCAGCGGTGTTGCCGCCGGGCTGATTGGACGCGTTTGTCCCGGAAGGGGGAGGGGGCTCCCGCGTCCACACACACTATATATACACCTTGGCTTGTCCTCTCTGCCTGTTCACCTCTGATGAAGCAACGTCTAGTTGCGAAACGTTGGGTGTTTGAACTCCAGTGCGCTCGGGTATCGCTTCTTTTTTTAAAAAGGAATTTTCCGATTAGAGTTGTGCTCCCACTTCTTTGATCGGATGATTGGCTGTCGCAACATTATTAATTTCAAAACGGCGGTGGGGGACTCTTTTCCTCGGCCGCGCGCCCGGCCCGGGGCGTGCTGGGCCGCTCGCCCGGAGACGTCCACGCGGTCGGAGACTTCGACGAAAGCCGGGGGACGTGGTTTCGGCGGCGGCCGGGCCCGGGGCGGCGGCCGGGACGCCGGGCCGGCGCGTACTGAGGTAGGAGCCCGCCACCAGTCTAATTCTTCTTTTTTTCAGGAGCGGACCGACGCATTGGAGTTAACAGGTATGAACGGACAGCCAACACACAGAGCACACGCACGCGACTTCCATCCACGACCACACATGTCCATCGCCACACACCCAACACATAGATCACGACATGCGCGCGTACACGCGCACACGCACACACCGCCTCACATGCGGACCGGATACCCTTGCACACGCACACAATCTCGGCAGCCACTCACCTACAGACCCATCCAGCCGTCGACCCCAGAAACTAGACACAACAGCAAACGGTATTATAGGCTCATTCAGGCCACATACCACAAACGTGTCATAGATGAGGCCATAGCCACGAAAACATTTCCCCCCGGTATGATGAGACAAGTTAACAAACTCACGGCCTTCATCAAACCGGCAGCTCCCACACAACACACACACAACAGAGTGGCAGAAAACACCATCTCCTGGATGGAAAACAACATGGCCATTTTACAGGAACATTACCGGGCCACTATGGCAACCTTCACTGACACACCCAAAGATGCCTTAGCCCTCCGGATTGCTATTGGTTGGGCTAGGAAGAAATATGGCCAAAAACTCAAACAGGACACCATTCACACAGTAGAACACATCTTAGACATTCACCCACACAATCGCACACCAGCCGACCCACAACCCTGCCCCCCCCCTCCTCCCCCTCCTCCTCCTCCCCCTCCCCGCGCTCATCACACACTCACCGCAAATACACAATCTCGGCCACTCATCCAAGGGGGGACAGAAGAAGACTTTCCACCCCTACCGAGGGCAAGGGCCCCATACAAACTATATTCACTTTACCTAGGTCCACGCGCTTCCCTCTCCGAAGAAATCGCCCGCCCCACATCAATTGCCCCAACAAACCGACACTCACCACTCACACAGACGACGGCAACCTGCCAAACAGCAGACCAGCCAAAAAAGTCGTCACAGCCCTCCTCAGTCCCACTACCCATCACAACACCCCAAGTAACCCCAACACCCACCACCCAACCCCGTAGCGGACCGCTAAAACCACTGACCGCCCTGCGGGACAGCCACGCTCAGGTCCATGCGCCACCCCAGACAGTAACACCACCACACACCACCCCGGACTTTGCGACTACCACCTTGGACGGACCCCTCAGGGAGTCTAACGTGGCCGTAACGACGGAGGACTCAATTCTTCCCCTCTCTCTATCCCCCACAGATCTCCCCGGCGGGCGGACCGGCTCGGTTGGGCAGCAAACCTCTCCCAGCCATCTCAAAAAAACACAGGGTGAAAAGGGTGAAACAACCATGATGAGCGGGACGCAGAAGGTCGATATGGCCGCAACAAGAGCCCATTCTGAACCCTCCACCCAACAAGATGGTGGGGCCTCGCTGCCTGGCCACCCCGGTCCGCGGGCCGCGACACCAGAAATAGACAATCGGCTCCCCACACACCCGCTATCCCCTACCACACCGTTTGCCCGGGCGCTGGGCACACCCCCCCTCCGCCAATCTCCATTCAGACCCACCTACCACATAGCGAGAGCGCACCTTAAAATAACAGCCTGGAATTTTAAACCCCGTAGACCCATCATTATCCTGGGTGATTCAAACATCAATAGGATCCCCCCTCACCACAACCCCGACATACAACTCGACAGTTATCCGGGAGCCACGCTGTATACTTTTCTGAAAGTATGCGAAAAGGCACCGATTTACCCGAACACCAAAATCGCGGTATTCTCAATTGGCCTCAACAACAGGGACCGGGACGCAAAACAAACCTCCATAAAACAGCTCAGAGCACTTTACAGACAGGCCAAAATCACCTTCCCAAATGCAGACATTTACTTCCCCATTATAAATTACTCCTCACGGCTCCCGCCAACCCACCAGGACAATTTGAAAATCATTAACAACACCATAGCCACACACCTCCCCTTCCTGGCAGAAATCCCACATGACACCTTCACCACGGAAAAAGATAACCTCCACTGGACAGCGTCCACAGCCCGCAATATCTTCCAACATTGGTGCAAACAATTAAATTTAACGTCGGCCTGAAGCCTAACCGGGCACGGGACGAGCACACCCCAGCATACCCACGACCGGACACACACCGCAATCGGGACCTGGTCTGGAATTCAGAATCACAAATTTGTAATCTGGCAACATTGTTCACTCCCACCACACCACAACGCCATCTCTTGGAGAGGGGGCTCACCTTCATCCCACGTCCCACCAACTTTGACTGGGAGCAACTTCATAGGGACCTACACAATTACCACAGACGAATAAAACTCAAAAATTATTTCCATCCCGACTCCCAACAACAACGACAACACAAACAATTCAGCCACCCGTCCACCTGGGAACCGGACAAGACCACCCTAGACCCGGAAACACAACACCTCATCCTCCAAGATAGACTGACTCTACGCCGCTACCGTCCCCCGGCGGATGTCCCAGACAACCTACCGGGGGCCGAACGCGCAGCGCTCAAACAACTAATCCATCACCCCAACATCATTATCAAACCGGCAGACAAAGGCAGCAAAATTGTAATCATGGACAGACAACAATACTCACTGGAGGCGAACAGACAGCTAAACAACACCACCTACTATAGACCCCTGGACGATACAATACAACCCCAGACCCAAATTCAAATCCGGACCATTATTCAGTCGCTACATAACAAAAAATACATTTCGGCCAAACAAAAACACTATCTATTCGGACCACAGAACCCACGACCCCGCTATTTTTATCTCCTACCAAAAATCCACAAAGAGCCACAAACTTGGACCGTTCCCTTTGAGGTTCCTCCCGGCC
>NC_079212.1:242500-252500 GCF_029633865.1 Lampris incognitus | reverse complement strand
GTCCCAGCACCCGGCTTTCCACAACAATAAAATCATATCCGCTTACAGAAAAAACAAGAGCCTCCACAACATACTGGTCAAATCCCAATTCTCCGATCACAGACCCACACCCCAATTACAATATGCACACCACTACAGAAACAGAAAATACATCCACAACCCACACACCAACACAGCTATGCCCACCTTGGGCTCATTCTCCGTCAACACCACAAACGTCGTTTACATCATCACATGCACCCTCTGCGACAAACACTACATTGGGGAAACCCGACACTCGATACATACACGACTCTCACAACACATACACAACATCATGGTAGGCAAACTTCGTACCCCCCTAATCACACACTTCCAAACGCACCCCTCCTCCCACCTCATCATCTCTGGCCTTGAAAACAACGATCACTGGACCGGGGGGCAGAGGAAGAGAGCGGAAAAACAGTGGATCCACAAGCTCCGGACGACCGCACCGGGAGGCCTCAATGATGACGTTTAATTACGCCGGCCCCTGTTTGCTCATGTCCATGCACCCGCCAACAACCATCTTTATCCATTGGGGGGACTAGTTCAGACACCGTAGGCCAGTGCAAATAAAGTCAATTACCGACACCCCAAACCCCAACCCTAACCCAACCCTAATCCAGCCAGTGCCACGGATCTGGACTCCCCCCTGCAACTCAGATAATCCGGAAACCCTACGTAAAAACGACCCCCACATTCTCTCACCATATCAGATTCCTTCTGTATTCACCCTCTTTCCCCACTCCATTCCACCCCACACACACACACACACACACACACACACACGGAAAAAATAAATAAAAAAATAAAAAAAATAATAAAATAAAAAAATAAATTAATAATAATTATAATATTTAATTGATGGGTGGGTGGGGGTGGCGCTCCGTTTTCTGCCGCCTGCGGGACTCGATCGCGGCCCGCTGGGCTGACGGGCGGGCGCGCTATCCGCCACACCACATGGGCGTGGGAGTTTGCTCACACACATAGCTACACATAGTTACTTTGCCCCTCTGTCCTTCCGGGATCAATGACCAATCAGGGGGCTGCGTCTCCTGCCCCGCCGAGATTCAAAATACGAAGTGGCGTATGGGGTTGGCGCAGCGGTGTTGCCGCCGGGCTGATTGGACGCGTTTGTCCCGGAAGGGGGAGGGGGCTCCCGCGTCCACACACACTATATATACACCTTGGCTTGTCCTCTCTGCCTGTTCACCTCTGATGAAGCAACGTCTAGTTGCGAAACGTTGGGTGTTTGAACTCCAGTGCGCTCGGGTATCGCTTCTTTTTTTAAAAAGGAATTTTCCGATTAGAGTTGTGCTCCCACTTCTTTGATCGGATGATTGGCTGTCGCAACATTATTAATTTCAAAACGGCGGTGGGGGACTCTTTTCCTCGGCCGCGCGCCCGGCCCGGGGCGTGCTGGGCCGCTCGCCCGGAGACGTCCACGCGGTCGGAGACTTCGACGAAAGCCGGGGGACGTGGTTTCGGCGGCGGCCGGGCCCGGGGCGGCGGCCGGGACGCCGGGCCGGCGCGTACTGAGGTAGGAGCCCGCCACCAGTCTAATTCTTCTTTTTTTCAGGAGCGGACCGACGCATTGGAGTTAACAGGTATGAACGGACAGCCAACACACAGAGCACACGCACGCGACTTCCATCCACGACCACACATGTCCATCGCCACACACCCAACACATAGATCACGACATGCGCGCGTACACGCGCACACGCACACACCGCCTCACATGCGGACCGGATACCCTTGCACACGCACACAATCTCGGCAGCCACTCACCTACAGACCCATCCAGCCGTCGACCCCAGAAACTAGACACAACAGCAAACGGTATTATAGGCTCATTCAGGCCACATACCACAAACGTGTCATAGATGAGGCCATAGCCACGAAAACATTTCCCCCCGGTATGATGAGACAAGTTAACAAACTCACGGCCTTCATCAAACCGGCAGCTCCCACACAACACACACACAACAGAGTGGCAGAAAACACCATCTCCTGGATGGAAAACAACATGGCCATTTTACAGGAACATTACCGGGCCACTATGGCAACCTTCACTGACACACCCAAAGATGCCTTAGCCCTCCGGATTGCTATTGGTTGGGCTAGGAAGAAATATGGCCAAAAACTCAAACAGGACACCATTCACACAGTAGAACACATCTTAGACATTCACCCACACAATCGCACACCAGCCGACCCACAACCCTGCCCCCCCCCTCCTCCCCCTCCTCCTCCTCCCCCTCCCCGCGCTCATCACACACTCACCGCAAATACACAATCTCGGCCACTCATCCAAGGGGGGACAGAAGAAGACTTTCCACCCCTACCGAGGGCAAGGGCCCCATACAAACTATATTCACTTTACCTAGGTCCACGCGCTTCCCTCTCCGAAGAAATCGCCCGCCCCACATCAATTGCCCCAACAAACCGACACTCACCACTCACACAGACGACGGCAACCTGCCAAACAGCAGACCAGCCAAAAAAGTCGTCACAGCCCTCCTCAGTCCCACTACCCATCACAACACCCCAAGTAACCCCAACACCCACCACCCAACCCCGTAGCGGACCGCTAAAACCACTGACCGCCCTGCGGGACAGCCACGCTCAGGTCCATGCGCCACCCCAGACAGTAACACCACCACACACCACCCCGGACTTTGCGACTACCACCTTGGACGGACCCCTCAGGGAGTCTAACGTGGCCGTAACGACGGAGGACTCAATTCTTCCCCTCTCTCTATCCCCCACAGATCTCCCCGGCGGGCGGACCGGCTCGGTTGGGCAGCAAACCTCTCCCAGCCATCTCAAAAAAACACAGGGTGAAAAGGGTGAAACAACCATGATGAGCGGGACGCAGAAGGTCGATATGGCCGCAACAAGAGCCCATTCTGAACCCTCCACCCAACAAGATGGTGGGGCCTCGCTGCCTGGCCACCCCGGTCCGCGGGCCGCGACACCAGAAATAGACAATCGGCTCCCCACACACCCGCTATCCCCTACCACACCGTTTGCCCGGGCGCTGGGCACACCCCCCCTCCGCCAATCTCCATTCAGACCCACCTACCACATAGCGAGAGCGCACCTTAAAATAACAGCCTGGAATTTTAAACCCCGTAGACCCATCATTATCCTGGGTGATTCAAACATCAATAGGATCCCCCCTCACCACAACCCCGACATACAACTCGACAGTTATCCGGGAGCCACGCTGTATACTTTTCTGAAAGTATGCGAAAAGGCACCGATTTACCCGAACACCAAAATCGCGGTATTCTCAATTGGCCTCAACAACAGGGACCGGGACGCAAAACAAACCTCCATAAAACAGCTCAGAGCACTTTACAGACAGGCCAAAATCACCTTCCCAAATGCAGACATTTACTTCCCCATTATAAATTACTCCTCACGGCTCCCGCCAACCCACCAGGACAATTTGAAAATCATTAACAACACCATAGCCACACACCTCCCCTTCCTGGCAGAAATCCCACATGACACCTTCACCACGGAAAAAGATAACCTCCACTGGACAGCGTCCACAGCCCGCAATATCTTCCAACATTGGTGCAAACAATTAAATTTAACGTCGGCCTGAAGCCTAACCGGGCACGGGACGAGCACACCCCAGCATACCCACGACCGGACACACACCGCAATCGGGACCTGGTCTGGAATTCAGAATCACAAATTTGTAATCTGGCAACATTGTTCACTCCCACCACACCACAACGCCATCTCTTGGAGAGGGGGCTCACCTTCATCCCACGTCCCACCAACTTTGACTGGGAGCAACTTCATAGGGACCTACACAATTACCACAGACGAATAAAACTCAAAAATTATTTCCATCCCGACTCCCAACAACAACGACAACACAAACAATTCAGCCACCCGTCCACCTGGGAACCGGACAAGACCACCCTAGACCCGGAAACACAACACCTCATCCTCCAAGATAGACTGACTCTACGCCGCTACCGTCCCCCGGCGGATGTCCCAGACAACCTACCGGGGGCCGAACGCGCAGCGCTCAAACAACTAATCCATCACCCCAACATCATTATCAAACCGGCAGACAAAGGCAGCAAAATTGTAATCATGGACAGACAACAATACTCACTGGAGGCGAACAGACAGCTAAACAACACCACCTACTATAGACCCCTGGACGATACAATACAACCCCAGACCCAAATTCAAATCCGGACCATTATTCAGTCGCTACATAACAAAAAATACATTTCGGCCAAACAAAAACACTATCTATTCGGACCACAGAACCCACGACCCCGCTATTTTTATCTCCTACCAAAAATCCACAAAGAGCCACAAACTTGGACCGTTCCCTTTGAGGTTCCTCCCGGCCGCCCTATAGTCTCGGACTGCAATAGCGCCACCTACCACATTAGCCAATACATCGACCACTTCTTGGGCCCTCTCTCCACCCGACACCCCAGCTACATTAAAGACACATACCACTTCCTGGAAATCATCCGCTCCATGGCCGTCCCCGCCAACGCGTATGTATTCACAATTGACGTGGATAGCCTGTATACCAATATTAACACACAACTGGGTTTACAAGTCATCTCATCCGTTTTTTCTCGCAACCCGGACGACACACGACCGGATGCAGAAATCCTTCAACTCCTAGAATTGTGCCTGAAAAACAACGACTTCCTATTCAACAACCAATATTATCTCCAGGTGACCGGGACGGCCATGGGCCAGAGATTCGCACCATCCTATGCCAACCTCTACATGAGTGAATGGGAGCGAGAGGCCTTGGACAAATGCCCCCTAAAACCCACCCTCTACCTTCGGTTTTTAGACGACATTTTCGGAATCTGGCCACACGACCTGGCACAATTCTCAGACTTCATCCACATTCTCAATAATCATCACCCCTCCATCAAAATCAAACACACCATAGAATCGGAACAAATCAACTTCCTGGACACCACAGTCTATTTCAGGCCACTCAACACCACGCAGAAAACACTCCAGACCAAAGTCTATTTCAAACCAACGGACACACACTCACTATTACACAAAAATAGTTACCATCCAAGACACACGTTCATAGGCATAGTCAAATCACAACTCATCCGTTTCCGTCGCATTTGCTCAGACATCTCAGACTTCCACTCAGCCACCCAGATTCTGTTCAAAAGCCTCCGTAAACGAGGCTACTCCAAACGCTTCCTCCGCACCATTAAAAATAAAAACAACACCTTGGCTCCTCCCGTTCCCATTCGCTCACCCCCCCATCGGCCCCAGCCCCCGCCAACCCAGGTTCCCAGATCCGAGCTGCCTCCACCCTCTTCCCCCTACCTGAACCAAGGCCTGGATCCTCTAAACCCCAGCCCTGACACCCCCTCCCACCCTTATCCTGATCTTAACCACCCCCAACCCCATCCTTATCCTAACCCTAACCCCAACCCTAACCCCAACCCTAACCATAACCCCAACCCTAACCCCAACCCTAACCCTAACCATAACCCCAACCCTAATCATAGCCCCAACCCTAACCCTAACCCTAACCACGACCCTAACCCTAAACTTAACCATGACCCTACCCCCGGTCCTTATCCTGAACCTAACTCTTCCCCCTTCCCCAATGAAGGCCTGCATCCCAACCCCCCTGTAGCGAGAGGCAGCTCGGGCCCACAACACACCGCCACAATTAGTTCACACCTCAACCCTACCCCGCCGCGGCACTTCATACCTCTCATCTCCACCTTTTCACACAAAATAACCGGTCTCCACCAGGCCATAAAGAACAGTTTCTCCAGTCTGCAGTCCCAGCACCCGGCTTTCCACAACAATAAAATCATATCCGCTTACAGAAAAAACAAGAGCCTCCACAACATACTGGTCAAATCCCAATTCTCCGATCACAGACCCACACCCCAATTACAATATGCACACCACTACAGAAACAGAAAATACATCCACAACCCACACACCAACACAGCTATGCCCACCTTGGGCTCATTCTCCGTCAACACCACAAACGTCGTTTACATCATCACATGCACCCTCTGCGACAAACACTACATTGGGGAAACCCGACACTCGATACATACACGACTCTCACAACACATACACAACATCATGGTAGGCAAACTTCGTACCCCCCTAATCACACACTTCCAAACGCACCCCTCCTCCCACCTCATCATCTCTGGCCTTGAAAACAACGATCACTGGACCGGGGGGCAGAGGAAGAGAGCGGAAAAACAGTGGATCCACAAGCTCCGGACGACCGCACCGGGAGGCCTCAATGATGACGTTTAATTACGCCGGCCCCTGTTTGCTCATGTCCATGCACCCGCCAACAACCATCTTTATCCATTGGGGGGACTAGTTCAGACACCGTAGGCCAGTGCAAATAAAGTCAATTACCGACACCCCAAACCCCAACCCTAACCCAACCCTAACCCTAACCCTAACCCTAACCCTAACCCTAACCCTAACCCTAACCCTAACCCCCTAACCCTAACCCTAACCCCCTAACCCTAACCCTAACCCCCTAACCCTAACCCTAACCCCCTAACCCTAACCCTAACCCTAACCCTAACCCTAACCCTAACCCTAACCCTAACCCTAACCCTAACCCTAAAAACGACCTCCACATTCTCTCACCATATCAGATTCCTTCTGTATTCACCCTCTTTCCCCACTCCATTCCACCCCACACACACACACACACACACACACACACACACACACACACACGGAAAAAATAAATAAAAAAATAAAAAAAATAATAAAATAAAAAAATAAATTAATAATAATTATAATATTTAATTGATGGGTGGGTGGGGGTGGCGCTCCGTTTTCTGCCGCCTGCGGGACTCGATCGCGGCCCGCTGGGCTGACGGGCGGGCGCGCTATCCGCCACACCACATGGGCGTGGGAGTTTGCTCACACACATAGCTACACATAGTTACTTTGCCCCTCTGTCCTTCCGGGATCAATGACCAATCAGGGGGCTGCGTCTCCTGCCCCGCCGAGATTCAAAATACGAAGTGGCGTATGGGGTTGGCGCAGCGGTGTTGCCGCCGGGCTGATTGGACGCGTTTGTCCCGGAAGGGGGAGGGGGCTCCCGCGTCCACACACACTATATATACACCTTGGCTTGTCCTCTCTGCCTGTTCACCTCTGATGAAGCAACGTCTAGTTGCGAAACGTTGGGTGTTTGAACTCCAATGCGCTCGGGTATCGCTTCTTTTTTTAAAAAGGAATTTTCCGATTAGAGTTGTGCTCCCACTTCTTTGATCGGATGATTGGCTGTCGCAACATTATTAATTTCAAAACGGCGGTGGGGGACTCTTTTCCTCGGCCGCGCGCCCGGCCCGGGGCGTGCTGGGCCGCTCGCCCGGAGACGTCCACGCGGTCGGAGACTTCGACGAAAGCCGGGGGACGTGGTTTCGGCGGCGGCCGGGCCCGGGGCGGCGACCGGGACACCGGGCCGACGCGTGCTGAGGACTCTTTTCCTCGGCCGCTGGCCCGGCCCGGGGCGTGCTGGGCCGCGCGGTCGGAGACTTCGGCGAGGGCCGGGGGACGTGGTTTCGGCGGCGGCCGGGCCCGGGGCGGCGGCCGGGACGCCGGGCCGGCGCGTACTGAGGTAGGAGCCCGCCACCAGTCTAATTCTTCTTTTTTTCAGGAGCGGACCGACGCATTGGAGTTAACAGGTATGAACGGACAGCCAACACACAGAGCACACGCACGCGACTTCCATCCACGACCACACATGTCCATCGCCACACACCCAACACATAGATCACGACATGCGCGCGTACACGCGCACACGCACACACCGCCTCACATGCGGACCGGATACCCTTGCACACGCACACAATCTCGGCAGCCACTCACCTACAGACCCATCCAGCCGTCGACCCCAGAAACTAGACACAACAGCAAACGGTATTATAGGCTCATTCAGGCCACATACCACAAACGTGTCATAGATGAGGCCATAGCCACGAAAACATTTCCCCCCGGTATGATGAGACAAGTTAACAAACTCACGGCCTTCATCAAACCGGCAGCTCCCACACAACACACACACAACAGAGTGGCAGAAAACACCATCTCCTGGATGGAAAACAACATGGCCATTTTACAGGAACATTACCGGGCCACTATGGCAACCTTCACTGACACACCCAAAGATGCCTTAGCCCTCCGGATTGCTATTGGTTGGGCTAGGAAGAAATATGGCCAAAAACTCAAACAGGACACCATTCACACAGTAGAACACATCTTAGACATTCACCCACACAATCGCACACCAGCCGACCCACAACCCTGCCCCCCCCCTCCTCCCCCTCCTCCTCCTCCCCCTCCCCGCGCTCATCACACACTCACCGCAAATACACAATCTCGGCCACTCATCCAAGGGGGGACAGAAGAAGACTTTCCACCCCTACCGAGGGCAAGGGCCCCATACAAACTATATTCACTTTACCTAGGTCCACGCGCTTCCCTCTCCGAAGAAATCGCCCGCCCCACATCAATTGCCCCAACAAACCGACACTCACCACTCACACAGACGACGGCAACCTGCCAAACAGCAGACCAGCCAAAAAAGTCGTCACAGCCCTCCTCAGTCCCACTACCCATCACAACACCCCAAGTAACCCCAACACCCACCACCCAACCCCGTAGCGGACCGCTAAAACCACTGACCGCCCTGCGGGACAGCCACGCTCAGGTCCATGCGCCACCCCAGACAGTAACACCACCACACACCACCCCGGACTTTGCGACTACCACCTTGGACGGACCCCTCAGGGAGTCTAACGTGGCCGTAACGACGGAGGACTCAATTCTTCCCCTCTCTCTATCCCCCACAGATCTCCCCGGCGGGCGGACCGGCTCGGTTGGGCAGCAAACCTCTCCCAGCCATCTCAAAAAAACACAGGGTGAAAAGGGTGAAACAACCATGATGAGCGGGACGCAGAAGGTCGATATGGCCGCAACAAGAGCCCATTCTGAACCCTCCACCCAACAAGATGGTGGGGCCTCGCTGCCTGGCCACCCCGGTCCGCGGGCCGCGACACCAGAAATAGACAATCGGCTCCCCACACACCCGCTATCCCCTACCACACCGTTTGCCCGGGCGCTGGGCACACCCCCCCTCCGCCAATCTCCATTCAGACCCACCTACCACATAGCGAGAGCGCACCTTAAAATAACAGCCTGGAATTTTAAACCCCGTAGACCCATCATTATCCTGGGTGATTCAAACATCAATAGGATCCCCCCTCACCACAACCCCGACATACAACTCGACAGTTATCCGGGAGCCACGCTGTATACTTTTCTGAAAGTATGCGAAAAGGCACCGATTTACCCGAACACCAAAATCGCGGTATTCTCAATTGGCCTCAACAACAGGGACCGGGACGCAAAACAAACCTCCATAAAACAGCTCAGAGCACTTTACAGACAGGCCAAAATCACCTTCCCAAATGCAGACATTTACTTCCCCATTATAAATTACTCCTCACGGCTCCCGCCAACCCACCAGGACAATTTGAAAATCATTAACAACACCATAGCCACACACCTCCCCTTCCTGGCAGAAATCCCACATGACACCTTCACCACGGAAAAAGATAACCTCCACTGGACAGCGTCCACAGCCCGCAATATCTTCCAACATTGGTGCAAACAATTAAATTTAACGTCGGCCTGAAGCCTAACCGGGCACGGGACGAGCACACCCCAGCATACCCACGACCGGACACACACCGCAATCGGGACCTGGTCTGGAATTCAGAATCACAAATTTGTAATCTGGCAACATTGTTCACTCCCACCACACCACAACGCCATCTCTTGGAGAGGGGGCTCACCTTCATCCCACGTCCCACCAACTTTGACTGGGAGCAACTTCATAGGGACCTACACAATTACCACAGACGATTAAAACTCAAAA
>NC_079212.1:97500-237500 GCF_029633865.1 Lampris incognitus | reverse complement strand
CTCATCATCTCTGGCCTTGAAAACAACGATCACTGGACCGTGGGGCAGAGGAAGAGAGCGGAAAAACAGTGGATCCACAAGCTCCGGACGACCGCACCGGGAGGCCTCAATGATGACGTTTAATTACGCCGGCCCCTGTTTGCTCATGTCCATGCATCCGCCAACAACCATCTTTATCCATTGGGGGGACTAGTTCAGACACCGTAGGCCAGTGCAAATGAAGTCAATTACCGACACCCCAAACCCCAACCCTAACCCCAACCCCAACACCTAACCCCCCCCAACCCCTAACCCTGACCCCCTACCCCAACCCCTAACCCACCCCAACCCCCTAACCCTCAGACTTTTAGGCCAGCGCACCTGAGTATCAATGATAACCCAAAGCCTAAACCTAACCCCAACCCCCCTTAACCCCTAGCCCCAAAAGAACCCTAGCCCCAACCCCAAAAGAACAAAAGCCTCCACCACGTACTTGTCAAATCCCAATTCTCAGATCCATACCACAACTACAGTACAGTCACCACTACAGAAACAGAAAATACATCCACAACCCAGACAGCTATGCCCACATTAGGCTCATTCTCCAACACCACAAACGTCATCTACATCATTACATGCACCCTCTGTAATAAACACTACACTCTATACACACCCAACTCTCACAACACATGCGCAACATCGGGGAAAGCAAACCTCGGGCCCCCCTAATCACACACTTCCAAACGCACCCCTCCACCCACCTCATCATCTCTGGCCTTGAAAATAACGGATCACTGTACCGTGGGGCAGAGGAAGACAGCTGAAAAACAGTGGATCCACAAGCTCGGGACGACTGCACCGGGAGGCCTCAATAATGATGATTAATTATGGCGGCCCGTTTGCTCATGTCCATGCACCTGCTAGCAACCATCTTTACCCATTGGGAGGACTAGTTCAGACACCATAGGCCAGTGCAAACGAAGTCATTTATTGACACCCTGAACCCCAACCCCTAACCCCCTAACCCCAACTCCTAACCATCAGACCAGTGCACCCGAGTATAAACCATAACCCAAATCCCAAACTCGAACCCAAACCTAACCAACCCCCTAACCCAAACTAACCCTAATCTGACACCTAAGCCCTAACCCAACCCTTAACCCTAGCCAAACCTCTAACCCAAAGCTAACCCAGACCCTAACCCTAGAATACACCACAACTCGTACCTTGTTTCCTCTTTTTCACACAAAATTACAGCACTTCATCGTACAATCAAAACAACTTTGCCATATTAGTCTCAACACCCAGCTTTTCACAATCACAAAATCATCTCAGCGTACAGAAAAAGCAAGAGCCTTCAACCATTACTCACTAGATCCCAATTCGCTGACCATAGACCCACACCCCAACTGCACTATGGCCACCACTACAAAAACAGAAAATTCATCCAGAATTCACATCTTTCCCCACGCTAGGCTCTTTTTCCATCACCACCACCAACTACGTGGTATACATCAATACATGCACACTCCGTCACAAACATGACATAGGAGAAACCAAGCACTCCATTCACACCAGCTTATCACAACACCTCTACAATATCAGGCAAGGTCGACTCAACACCACCCGGGTCAAACATTTCCAACTTCACCCCCCCCCCCACTCACCTCACAGTTTCCGGTCTAGAAAACAACGACCGCTGGACCGTTGAGCAGAGAGAATTTGGATCCACAGGCTTGGGACCACCGTACCAGGAGGTCTTAATGATGATTGAAAGATGGCCGACCCACTCCTGGTGTGGTTGTCCCTGGATCTACAATCTGGCTGCACTGATCCCCCTTTCTTAAAGATCTCAATCTTATCTAAATCTTGGCACGAGATGACAACCCCATATTTATTTATTCATCGATTTACCCTTTTAATTAATTGTTATTTATTGTGTTTTATTTATGAAATTTTAGGCAATTTTATTAGACTGGTTTGAGGGGATAACTTATTTTTCGGTTTTTTATTAGAGCACGTAATCACATGGCTTAGAGTTTTTCTTTATTATTATTCCTATTTATTATTGTTATTTTTTTACTATGCTAGTGAGTCTTCTAATAGCACTATTTTTAGCACTTACTCCTCCAGCTTCTAGATTTTACCTCAGTATTTAACTTACAAACTCATAACTTAACCCGGGGGACCTTCTCGTCCAGGGATCCGTGTAGCCTCCCCTTTTAACCTAACTCTATTAGACCACTCCTTCCTCTGCTCTTGTACTCTGTCTGGGAATTGAACCTTCGTCCCTGGCAGGAAGGACCGCAGCCTTCTCCATCACACCATCCCTCCGATCAGGAGGCCAGTGCTACATAAATACAATGTATAACCCATAACCCCAACCCTTACCCAAAACCTAACCCTGACCCTAACCCCAACCCCTAAACCTGCCCAATCCCTCACTTAGAAAATAAATGTCACCCTACCTTAGTGGGAGTGCTGGCAGTGGGAGGAGGCGGATAGTTTCTTATTCATGGGTTTCACATCATTTGAGTGGTGCATCACACCACCATCTTCAGGACCAATGGATACCAGGATGCCTTCGATCTGTGGTGCTGTGGGTTGAGACCACAAGAAGTTACAAACAAATGGATTACAATTTTACAGAATCCCTAAAAACCATGATTGTCTAAATAAACTGATCGCAGTAATCAAAAAGGACCACTGGATTCCCACAGAACACTCCAGGCTATGAACGTTAGCTAGCTGACTACCGCGTTAACTTCATAGCTTTGTAACAAAACAGTCTTGTGGACGAGGTACACGTAAACGTCGTGAAACGGAAAATTAGGAAGATCGATAGCAGACTGAAGTGGGGTTAATTGGTCTTTGGATAGAAGGATCCAATTCTCAAAATTCAATTTTTTGCAGATAACACTGCATCTCCTCCGTGGTTAAGTGAACGATTCTGGACAGTCTTTCTAAACTTCCCGGGGACCGCGGTCCTCAAGATGGCGGTCATAGCAACAAAAACCACGTGATTGAAACCCATGAATAGGGTTGTAGCAGCTGGTTGCAAGCCTTACACAGGCCACTAGGTTGACATCTGTCATTGTGGATCTGTACTATCAAGCTGTGCTGTGTCGTTGCCCTGACGTTTAAGTCCAGCATGTCAGCCAAGTGTCACATGTCACTGCGTTACAGCCTACTTGACAGCAGTTGGAGCTTGCTATTAAACGCCTTCACTGAGCTGATCATGTTTATCCTTTCCCTATTGTTCTAAATTCAGCTCATTTAGCACGCTAGTGAGATCGGTGAGGAATGCCAAATCCAAAAGCCACTTGTCCTCCAGTTGTGTATTATCGGCATGTTTAGCAAACCTGAGAAAATCTTTGATTTCAGGTAACAACTCATTGAATCTCTCCTAAAATTTGCCTCGGCTCAGCCACCTTACACCCGTGTGCAGTAACAGTCTGTGTTCTGCTACCATCTCCACCATGTGTGCACAAAATAGCCTCCTCGCCCTAACCGAGCACACAATCTTCATAGCTACATCCATTATTTCTTTCATATTTAAGATCTTCCCACACAGCGCTTGTTGGTGAATTATGCAATGACAAAGAAGTCCGGTAAAGAATCACTTTGCTTGCACAATGCCACGAACCCATTAGTACAGCCTACCATAGCAGGTGCACCATCAGTTGCAAGGGAGATGAGTTTAAAGAGGGGGAAGTATAGTCTGGTTAACTAATTCCATGAATGCTTGAAAAATATATTCGCCTCTAGTCTGTCCTTTAAGCGGCAAAATGGGGAGTAGATCTTTTGCGCTCATGTCTTCAAAGAACATTCCAGTGAAAATGCATAACTGCCACAACTACCATATCGGTTAACTCGTCAAACTAGAAGGAAAAACACTCGCATGCATCCATGTCATTCAGTTGCTCGTTAAGATTCTCGGCCATTTCCTCACAGCGCCATGCAACAGTATTCCGGGATAGTTGAAGGTCTTTAATGGCAGTCACTGTCCGTTTTATTCTTGAAATCACCGTAGAGTGCATCCGCAGCCACAACAAACGTCTTTCACAATTTCACCGTCTTGAACGATTGTATGCTTAACCAGAACATGACTGATTGCGATACGATATCATTGCAGCCTTACCCTTGGAGTTGTCTCGTAAAAATTACTTGCGCTGCTAATTGAGACTTCAATTCCTGCTATTTTCTGGTTCGTAGAGTCGCTTTCACTGGGAAATCTGTATCAACTTTTGTGCACCATTTTAAAATGCCGCTCCAAATTACTCTTCGTCGGCACTAGTATTGCCGATCAGACATATGGATTTTGCGTTGGAATAACAAATAAAAATCTTCCTCCCATTCGTTGTGAATGATGTTTTTGATCTTTTGGCTTCTGCCATTTTTGTTGTCGGTCATCTCCCAACACTCAGAAAATTAAAGACAAGCCAATCTTATTAACGTTAGGCACAGCTCTCGTCTCCTCTTCTCCACTTACTCACCGACAGTGAATGTAAGGTTACGCCTTCATTCGTCAGAGCTTGCGAGGGAGATAATTCACCAATAATATATTGACATTGAATCTGACTAATACAGGACTGATGCAGACCTTGCCACTTAATGGTTAGTCGGACCCATTCTTTCACAAATGTTTGTAAATGCAGGCTGCAAGGCTAGCTGCTTAATTTTATTCACCTATGGCAATGAATCTGAATGAAACACCTGAATTCAATGATTAGGTGGTGTGTCCCAATACTTTTGTACATAGCGTATATTCGTTCTGAGGAATCTTCACTGGGATCGAAAAGACAACACTAATTTATCCCAGGAAGAAATTGAAGCTCTTAAGCAACTTCAAAACAACAAACAAATTGTTATTAAACCCGCAGATAAAGGTAGTGGGGAGGTTATTTTGGATAGGGAATAATGTGTCGCAGACAGAATTCAGTAATACCAGACATTACACCAAACTTAGTAGCCCCATTTTTCCATACACCATACCAGTAGTACACAAAATATTGGAGGTTTGATTAATACTAAAAATAACATATATACACATATCTATCTATATATACATAATATTTGAAGGGTAGTGACAATCCCCGCCCTAAAAGATTTTATTCATTACCAAGATCCAAAATCCTGGAGTACACCCTATGAAATTCCTCCCGGTTACACAATTGTTTGACTGCAACAGTGATACTTAACAGCAGAATTTACTGAATGTTATCTTAACCCCGTTTCTAACAAACATCCTAGCTACATCCAAGATGCATAAGATTTCTTGGACAAAATGAAAAATCTTTCAATCCCAACATGCCAACCTGCTTCTGAGGGACTATAAAAATAGAGAAACAGAAGATAGGAGAGGAACACTACATCAACGACGGATTTTTTTCCACGTAGCTACTTCAATTTATTTATTTTTACCATAAAACGTCATATAGGCCGGCCTGAATGTCTCTTAAAAACCGAAACGTTGCAACATTCAACAGCCTGTCTGAGCAGAAACCAAGCCGATAGACGGCGCTCTGGTTTCTGGGCAAAATACCCCCCCTCTCTCTTATTTAGAAAGTTAAAAAAAAGTTTTGTTTTTTTAGACAGAGCAACATCTCAATGGCCTGTCTAAACAGAAACCAAGCCAATTGACAACGCTTTGCTTTCTGGACAACATACCTAAAAACCCTGCATTTTTTTATTTTTTACCTTTTATCCGGACGAGTCAATCCACAGCATTATGGCGACCTAGGACATTAGAAAAGAAACACCAAGTGGATGAACATCAACGGCACGGCTCGCCAGACCAAGACGTCGACGGCCGCGTTGGAAGGGAGTACCAACCACGCAACTACCAACACCGCCTTCACCAATAGAGCTACTTAAATCAGTGACGGAACACGTTTTCCTCAACGACAAACCAACACGGGACCCCCTTACAGACGAGACTAACCGAAATGAAGGAGCCACCTACACGGATGACAGACCACGTCTTTTCCACCACCGGCAAACCTACACGGAAGCCACCGAGGGAACGACAGTCAACTACCGGCACGGGCGCCCACACCAGCGCAACGGCTATGGCTCACCAGACCGAGACTCCGACGGACTTGTGCTGCGGGGACCAGAGACGGACGCGTTGGAAAGCAAGACCAACCACAAAGCTACCAACACCGCTCGCGCCAACGGAGCCACTTACGCCAACGACGGAACACGTTTTCTTCGTCGACGGACCAACGCAGGACCCAGGAGCAGACGGGATAGAGGTAGCATAAAGAAGGTGTAGATGAGAGTATATGGTCCAGATGCAACAGCCGTCACCAATGTGTGTTGATCAAACAGAAGACAGAACTTCCCTTTACCCGTTTATTGGCAGGTATCAGAGCGGGTGGTCTACAGGAAACAAACACATGCAAGCGCCATAGAGAATCACGTTACATGTTGTATGTTAATACTATGTTGGAAGCATGAAACGTCACCCAAATAACAGTACTAACTTCACATTACCTGCACTCAATGACATACTCTTAACACCAAAGTATTCCCTCATTTGATCCACGCAAACATGTAATCCAAGAGGAATTAACTGCCAATTTAACTAGTAAACTTAGCTTCACTTCCCGAGTTTTTCTTCACTTCCTGGTTTACTGTAGGACCGGTGCTAACCGCCTGCGGCCACTCAAGAACACCCCGGGGGGGGGGGGGGGAATAAGCTCATGCAGATCACGTGGTCACAAGTCCGCTGTTACCTTAAGTGTCGCCAGGTAATTGGACGATTTTCGGTTGGATTGTGCAGGTTAAAATGGCCTTGGGCAGGTGGGTGTCGTTTCGGCTGGTTTTCCATGAGTTGGGCAGGTTTTTTGTATTACAAATTACAGTATATTAAAATATATATGTTAACTAGGCTAAATAACATCTAAGCACAACATTCTGGTGAGAGGAGAAATGAGTTATGGTACTACCGACGAGACAAAGGCACATTGCAAATTTGGCAAAAGCGGCATTAGGGCTCATTTAAAAGACTTAAGATCACGGTGCAACCAGCAAACACAAGGTTCGTTGCCTGTCTAGTGTGAAACCCTTTACTGTGCCCATGACGAGCAACCAGAACATCAAAGACGACCAGAAACGCCACGAGCTCAGCATAGCAACGTCTATCGCTCGCCACACTTCTATTAACGCTGTGAACGACTTCAGATATACTGCAAGATGAGACCGGAGAATTTCGAACGCACAGAACCAAGTGTACGACTGTAATCAAAATCAGTACTGGCACCACATTTCAGACAAGAGCTTAGAGAGGACATCGGTGAGTCCCCTTTATCTGAATGAAACCACCAACATTTCTGTAAACAAACTGCTTTGCATTTACGTGAAATGTCGCTCCAAGAAACAACAACTTTGTCAGCAATTACCTCGGCCTGGCTGAACTGTCACGTTCAGATGCCAAAAGGGATTGTGGAAGCTATCATTAGGTTTTTGGAAGATAGCAGTCTAAAAATTAACAACATGGTGGGAATTGCTCCTGACGGAGCCAGGGTCATAGTTGATAAACAACGGTTTACACTACTCATAAAACAAGAACCCGGTTTACAGCTAATTAGCTGTGTGTGCGCCATTTCTTTGACATCGTTGCTCAAGGCGATGCAGCATCTCCCCAACAATCTGGATTACATACGAGTCCTACAACTGGTTCGCTCATTCAGCCAAGCGCCAGTCGAGCTATCTACAAGACCATTAACAATGGGGAATGTCCGCTGAAAATGTTTTCACCAAGTGCTACCCGTTGGTTAGTGACAGCTGACTGCATCGATAGAATACTTGAGCAAGAAAGTAAGCTCAAGTTACACTTCACTCAGGCAACAAATGATGAGCACTGCTATGCAACTCCTGAGTGAGATGTATAATGACTCGACAAAGTCTTTTCATGCATTTTCTACATCCAATTCTTCAGGAGATCAAAGTTGTGATCAAGTACTTTCAGCTGGAAACAGGAGACAGCTTAGGCGTTTTCAGGGACCTTAACAGGCTGTTCATGTCAACACAGACGAATAATCAAGCAGATCATACGTCGCATGAACACCGATCAACAGATCAGGTAACTGGACCTACAACACCCAAACATTCATTTCACCTCTTGAGGCAGCTCTGGTGACCTCTTTTAGTCAGAAATTAGAGACCAGTACTCCACCCCTTGAGAAGACGCAGCTCATTACAACATGCTGCATGGAGTTTCTGAAAGAAGTCCTGGTGCAGCATCAGGTGTGCTTACCTGCCTCTTTGGAAATGCTGTGGAAACTGGAGCTACTGTGCCCGGCTTTTTTTCCATGCTCACTTGAGACCCAGCGGAGAAATATGGCATCAGCAAATTTCTCCCATGATCAGCCCATCGATGCCCTTTTGGCTGAAGCCTTTAAAGATGTCGGAGGAAACCAGTGCTTCCAGGATTTAGCACTAGGTGCAATAAGATTTCTGACCCTGCCCATCTCAACTGCGCATGTGGAAAGAACATTTCCCAAGTAACACAAGGACGATACCAGAAATTGCATGGAATTCCTGCTCCTTTCTGCTCTGATGGATGTGCGCACAGGTCTAACACAGATGTACCTCAGCCATGTTCCAACCTCCCCCACAGCTGTTGGGGAGGTTTGACTCATCCATGTACTAAACAGCTGTGTCAAACTGTACATAGTTCTAATAAGTTCACGTGTTTTTCACCAGTGTGTTCAAGTTGCAACCGACAGCCTGTTCTGCATCTAAAGGCAAGATATCACACACACACACACATCTGGAGTAAAAGCTAATATTGATTACTGTGTATGTTCACAGATACTCTATTTAAATCTACCCTGTAAAAGGGCAATGCCTGCGTGCGCTTGAGCACACTGACCGCGCTCTGTGCCTCTGTGCTTTTGCAAAGAGGGACATAGATTTGATCGCAACATATTGTTGCTGCATTGACATGAAAACGATAATTGTTTGGTTCAGGTCTGACTTGCCGCTTCCCGAGGAGTAGAGAGATGCGCAGCACCATGGCGAACCCATTTGATGACTCTCATACAGTATTTATATGTTGTCCAGAGGGTGGCAGTAGCACCTAAGATCGATATGCTGTGGTTTGCGGTGCTGTAATTTCTCATTATGAGAGTTAGGCTATTTTGTGCGTGCTTCGGCTGTCAGTGTACATTGTAATTATGCTGGATAGTATGGCAATTAAACAACATTACTGAACTATATATTGATTTTACATTTTGGGCAGTTTTATGTGCATCCTGGCGGTTTTTGGACAGCTTTTGGGCTGGAAACTATCAGCTGTATCTGGCAACCACGCATTCTCCACCGCCAAACCTAAGCAGAGCCCGGCTACAAACGAGATAAGAATACGTGTGCTGAACAGAGAAATGTTAAAAGACAATACAAAAATCAAAGTGTAAACCAATTTTACCTTCAGTTGCCCTTTCCACTTTCAGCGTTGTGAAGATTTCTCCCGAGTGGCTGAATCAACTGGGTCGCAAAAAAACGTATCATCCAAAGCACTGTCTGGTTGTGTGGTCAGTTCGTTCTCGCTATCTGGCTGTCTTTGGCGCTAACTATGGGCAATGTTGGTGTGGATCTGCAGCATAACAGAATGATTGAGTTTGCCGCAATTATTGCATTGTTTATTGAATGCATAACATTTACTACGGTCAGGAGCATGTGTTGTCCATTGCAGTTGCCACAGCGAGTTTTCTGAATAGCGTACATATCCGCTTCTTTCTTTAACTCCTTGGAGCTCTTTTCTGACTGTTCATGAAGCACACAGGTGCTTATCGCTAATTCCAGGGTGAGATTCTTTTCACGGTGTAGCTGCTTACAGACAAAGTCCCTTTCTATGCCACTGTGGTGATACACATTTGAGGGTAGATTCACCAGGGGCTGCTGCTCCTTTAAGGCCCTCTACAACAACAAAGAGCTAAATGAAATTAAAGACAACGGTCTGATGACAGACTTCGGCTTAAAGACGGCGAATTTTCATAAACTGCTCACAGCAAACCATCACTTGAAAACTGCATCGGCCTCACAGCAGCCCCCAACCAACCAGTTAGTCTGGCCAACAATTTGACTACCACCATTAAACCAGCAGTCCTGAACGAAGACACGGAGAAAGATTGAGGACATTGCAAAAAAACTGGGCTGCCACAACCATGAGAATAGTACAGCAACACTACAAAAACTTGATAAAAGGAGAAATGGATAAATTCACCAACCTATCCACACGGGACTAGGATGGCCCGTTCCAGGTAGCCTCATCCTCGGCAAGGAAAGGCCTGGGCTGCCACTTGCAGGAGGAGACGATTGACGACAGACAATATTCATCTCCAAATTGACAGACTTCGAGGTGGAGGACAGCCAATCGAAGCCACCAAACGCCCAAGTCAATCACCAATGGCGGGGCCATCTGGTACAACTAAGCTTGTGGTCACCCAAGTCCATGTGCCACCGAATCGCATCACGGGGGCAGAAAACAGCAAACAACCTCCCCCACGCAAACAATGAGTGATCGCCCACAGCAGTCTACGGCCCCACAGCTGCAACTGAGGACCAGCGAGGCCGCGGAGATCAGGGGAGACTGGTCAGCTGAAAAGCAGGACTATATTCCCCACACCACCACCGCAGGCACCATCCCCAAAAGAACAGAGGCAGGGAAGGAACCACACTGGAATACCCACCCAATAGACTGATCCATATGGGAATCCAGACCAAATAAACACTCCTACAGGACGAGGCGGGACCGTCCCAACAACAACTCACCAAGCCTGACTCTCACGCCAAATCACACAACAGCTAAACAGAGCTGTCTGGAAGTGGACGCCGGACGAAAAATAAACCTGACCACTATACCCCAGACTATCTGGCAAACAAACAAAACAAATGCCAAGACTAGAGGTTTAACATAAGCACAAGCAAAACTATACTGATAATGGGAGACTCAAATGCTGCCAAATTCCCGCCTTTCGACTTGGCTAACCTACAAATTGACAGTTATCCGGGAGCCACATTCAGACATGCGCAGAGCACAACCAACAAAGCCACCCATTCCAACACAATGGAAGAGGTGATTGTGTCCTTTAGGTGAAGCAATAGATCACAAAAACTGAAAAAGACCATCAAGCAGCTTCAGGGGGCATCAGAGCAGCAAAAAGCAAATTCCCACAGGCCAATGTGCAGATACCCATGATTAACTACTCCACAAGCCTCCTGCTGGGGAAACAAACAAACCTACAAAAACTGAATGAATACATCAAAGGCAACTCCAACCATGCCACCACTAAATAGGACTCTCTTCGAGACTTCTAGAAGGACAAGGTGCACTGGACTCCACAGACGGCAATATAATTACTGACAAAACTGGTTGGAGTATTTAAATTAAAAGTCCCCACAAGCCTGCCGATACAGGAAGGGAATGAAAATGTAGTACTAGCGAAAAACTTCCTAACTTCCCCACAATTAACCCTACTGAACAGAGGAATAAAATTCATTCCAACTAAGTAACAAAAAGCATAATGGAACAGATCAGAAGGGACATTCAACAATGCCACAGAAGACAAACTAGCAGTGTATTACAAGGACAGCACAGATGCGGAGCCCCTGCCATTCACTCCCAAGTCAGAATAGACTCCTAACAGCACGCTGCTGGCGGAAATCGTGACCCTCATTGTGGCCAATTTGAATTATTTTGACAAATTCTTCCGCAAACAGCATGTAGTAAAACCTAATAGTACAAAAGACAGCCTTATCAGAACTCCTCGATAACAGACAGATCATTAAACCGGCCGACAAGGAGTGCAATTGTCATGGCCAGAGAACAGTATCTGTGGAAAGCATAAAGACGACAATTACTACATAAAACTGAGGAAACCCCATCTATCTGGACACAGTCCCATTAGTTTGAAGCAAGCAAATTTTTATTTACATCATTTTATTTATATCACTGTTAAACACCGTTACAAAGTGCTTTACATTACATACACAAAATGCGAACAAATACATAAAATGCATGAAATCTTTTTTAATATATAGAACCGGTAGTAACGGACCAAGCTAAAAAAACAAAACATAAGTCAAACGTGGGAATCCATTAAAAGATGGGTTTTTAGAAGCCGCTTAAAACAATCGAAGATTTAGCAAATTTAATAGATTGGGGGAAGATTATTCCAGAGGCTTGGGGCTGAAACTGCAAAGGCAAAGTCATATTTTGTTTTGCAGTTGGAATAAGCAATAGATAAAAGACTGCCATCATGTTTACATAATTTGTAATATTCGTCTACCTTTTCCAAGACCAATGTTATGATTGAGAGTTCATTTTAACTGCATTTGTTATGTATACATCATTTCATTTATTACAAGTAATAGTACTATCATTTTGAAGTCTCAGCTTAAGTACACATACGTATACATCAGGAAGACTCTTAAGCAGTACCGGCAAGCAATTATTGTATTACATGCAACTATGATTTGTACTGAGACTTATTTTGACAGCCGATTTTAATGTTGAGGGGCAAATCCTGTTGGGTTTTTTTCACAAGTTAGATGAAGGAAAGATCTCCGCAAGCAAGCAACTAACAAGACTTCATGTGTAATGAAAGTTTGTCGTATATAGCGAACTTTGAGAAATTAATATTTACAAACAAGATTTGACGACTTCCCTGTCGTAGCATGCAGCCAACGAGGTGTAACCCCCCTGATTTTAGCTGCCCTAGAAAGAGTTAATGCATGTCCATGCAGTCCCCTGTAGAGGGCGCTAGCAGCCTGTCCAAATGGAAAATTACCAGGCCTTGTCAGATCAGAACGAGAGTAAAAGATTGACTGCAGACCTTTCTTGAGCTGCAGACGAATGAACCAAAGTCCAACTCGTAGAAGCTGGAACAGAGATCCAAAATGTGTGCCTTTGTTACCCTTACTCATTTAAGTTTACCAGTTTAAATTAATTAATCCCGTTTGGATTGCTTGCTTGGAAACCTGTTTTCTTTATTTGCCCGGATTCTTCAGTGAGTTTCTACAGTAGCTAACCATGTGCTAGTTTAGCCATGTTTGTCTTTTTTCTATCCATGCACTGTAGTAGCATAGTAGTTGTCTTATAATGTGTAGGCCTGTTAGGCCTAGAACTGAAGAGAACCTAGAACATTTCATTACAAGAACCAATCGGAGGATTTTCAGATAGCCTATATCCTATAGCTTAATATGAATGTGAAATGTTATACGATTCCGCTGTGATTTGTACTTGTTAGCTGCAAGGACCTTCACTAGCTTCGTTTTGTTTCCCAATTCCATTATTTGGGAATGTGAAAGGATTGATTCAAATATTCTAGATCTGGTGCTTTAGAGAGTAGAGACTTATTTTCTACCCTGCGGTATGCAGGTTGGTTTTTTTGTGTACTGGATTCCTTCCCCAAGAGAAGGGAGCAGCAAGCCCTGTGACCCACGAGGCGTAGACAGCACTTGGAAGGGTGGCGTCTTGCTTCTCCATTGAGGACGACAAGACCGTTTTGGAGATCTCCATTTTTGTGAATGAACACTACACACACTACCCAGGTAGTTTCAGACTTATCTTTTCATATTTTCTCTTTTTGACCAGAGCTCTGAGTCTACAGACAGACCAAAAGGGGTTTGACCCTTATTCTTTATTATTTTCCTTATTGACCATTCAAAGTGCACTTTTATTGTTATTGTTTAATAAATGCCGGCCGTTTCTCTTTTATAATACTGTTGTCTGAATAATATTTTCCAATGCCTCCTTAGCCAAACCTATTTTAGATTATTTAGCCCAGTTTGCTTTATAACCCATTTTCTGAGTCATAGGCATTTCCTTTGTCTGTATGTTACTTCAATATATGTTACGCAACATGGAGCGTATACCATTTTTTCCACGTGAAGCTATTATGGTCTTCATGGGTCATTAATACTGTCAGTTTTCATGGTGGATTTGGAGGCAAAGACAACTTTCAAATAAACCAGTAGCGAGAAAGCCACTTGTGTCTGTGTTTTGAGGGAAATATAACTGAGATTTGAGGATCAGAGTGGTCTGAAAGTGAAAGGAGAAGATCGCAAATATAACTGGGGGCAAGATCATGCAGTGCTTTAAATGTAATCAATAAACTCAAGATTATTCTGAACTTTACAGGAGGCCAATGAAGAGATGCAAGAATAGGGGTAATATGGGACCTACAACTAGTTCTAGTTAGTTTAGCAACTGCATTTTGAACCAACTGTAGATGATTTAAAGTAGCATAGTTGAGGCCAGAGTAGAGAAAGTTACATTAATCTAGAAGGGAGAAAGTGTGAATTAATTTTTCGATGTCTTTAAAAGTGATTTTTGCAATATTTTGTAGCTGAAGGAAACAGGATTGGACAACCTTAGTAACATGGTGATCAAAAGACACTGGTCAAAGATGACACCAAATTTTTAGCGGTAGGTTTCATGTTTGAATGAAGTGGACCAATAAACATTGACTTCATATATGTCTGTATAACATTTTGATTGTAAAATTTCAATAAATAAAATTTGTGAAACAAGAAAAAAGTACCGGATCACACATCCACTGCTCGTCGTTTTACTCAGCCATTACCCGAGTCCATCATAACATCTTCTATTACAGTATGGTACAGCAGCACAGACAGTCAAACACGAAAAAACTGCAGCGGATTGTCAACAAGGCATCCAAAATCATAGGCAACCCATTCCCCTCAGTTGAATCTCTACATACTAACTGGACTGTAAAGCGAGCAAAGATCACCTGCGACCCCTCACATCCTGCTCATCACCTCTTCCAGCTCCTTCTCTCAGGGAAGCGCTACAGGTCACTGTCAACTAAGACTACACGCTTTGCAAACAGTTTTTTTCTCCCTATCCATCAAGACTCTGAATTCCTCCCTATACTCCCATCCTCACACACCATTGGCATAAATACCACCATTCACCTGTTATACCTGATATGTTTATTTCTGCTATTGTGTAACTGTATTGTTCATGATTTGTGGAGTGTCTG
The DNA here is from genome assembly GCF_029633865.1 of Lampris incognitus. Taxonomy (NCBI): domain Eukaryota; kingdom Metazoa; phylum Chordata; class Actinopteri; order Lampriformes; family Lampridae; genus Lampris; species Lampris incognitus. The sequence continues at coordinate 222,504 of NC_079212.1, read as the reverse complement.
TTGTTGTACATGTATATATTGTGCTGCAGAATCAAAATGTAGCAAAAACTAATTCCACCGGTTTTGCTCGTGTGGCTAATAAAATTATTTACCAAAAAGCTTATCTTCAAATCAACTTGTCTCTGCCATGTTCTCTGCTCTATACTATTATATCCATCGATTATATCTAACTATACTATGTCCTATACTCTATGTTCTCTGCTCTATTCTGTATTTATTATATCAAATACCATGTTGCGCACACACACACACATCCAATACAAGTTCCTCTCACAGCTGGGGAACACAGTTATTAAATAAAGAAGGGGGGCACATCTTTGTTAGGACCTTGGTTTGGTATGGACCCAAGTACAGAAAAAAAATAAATCAGACAGAAACCAGGCTTCAAACAATAATCCAGTCTTTCACTTGACAAACTCACCAGGAACAAACAATAAACCAGTATTTATGACTTGACAAACTAAATCAGGGGAAAAAAAATAATTCAGCCTTTATGACTTGACAAACTAAATCAGGAACAAATAACCCAGTCTTCATGACTTGAGACCCTAACTCAGGAACATGTGCTTGCACATTGTTTTTAATGACAATAAAACTGAAAATAATCCAGTCTTTATGACTTGACATACTAAATCTGGAACAAACAATAATCCAGTCTTTATGACCTGACAAACTAAACCAAGTACAAACAATAATCCAGTCTTTATGACTTGAGAAACTAAATCAGGAACAAATAATAATCCAGTCTTTATGACTTGACAAACTAAACCAGGAACAAACAAACCAGTCTTTATGACGAGACAAACTAAATCAGGGACAAATGTCCCCCAAAGTATTTTTGGGGGACGCTGGTTTTTGTTAAAAAAATTTGGGGCACTATTTGGGTATGTGTAGTGAGGGGAGCTTGTTGCTGGTGGGTATACTGTAAAATATCACAACAACAAAGACGAACTCTTAAGCTAACAATGGCAATGACATTTCTGATGGGAAGTACCAAGCTTCTCGGAGTGACAGTTTTGGATAAAGTGTACAGATGGCTCTTTCTATATGTTGCGGTTGAGGTTTGTTTTGGGTTATAGTGGAGCGGATAAAAGCCAAACTCGAGTGGAATTGTGCAAAGTATGATACAAGCATGAAATTTGGTGCATTTCTTCTCCACAGGCTTCCAATCAAATCTGCCCGATTGGCCACTTGAAAATCCAAGACGGAGGCCATTTTTCAAGATGGCTGTCAAATTAGCCTGCAAAAATGGCTTCTTTTTTTTTTTTTTTTAAATATATTTTGTGTCGTTTTTTGGCTTGATTGATCTTGGTATCAATTCCTATGTTTTCAAGCCTGTTGGGTTGGATTTTGGGATTTTTATATAGCAACAAATTTTATATACCAAATTAATGAGTGGGTGTGTTTTTTTTTTTTTTTAAATTGTACTTTTCTGCAATTTAATGTTTTTAGGGTTAGGACTAAGGTTTAGATTTGGATAAAATTGATGAATTCTTGCGTTTTTTTCCCCTTTTTTACCACTCAGAACATGCTCCTTCCCTTGATGCTCCCATAAAAGGAACACTGAACGGTCACCAAAAGCACAGAGCTTGTGATTAAACCACTTCTCTGTACCTGCTTCGCACTCAGGAAGAAGCACCCCAGCTCATTGTGGGTGGCGGGACTCACACTTTCGAAAAACATTTCTCAATATGAGAACTAAAGAAATTATCCCCGAAATTAGGATGAGGTGTAGATAAACATAACGGGTGGCTCTATATCTTTCAGTTAGCGTTGGGATAAGGGTTCTATCTGCTCTGGCAGACAATCCTACAGAGCCACAGCAATACAGACTAACTCGTCACGATAGCCAAGCTATCCATGGCAATGGCATTTCTAAAGCAAAGAACCGAGCTTTTCAGAGTAAAAGTTTTGCATAAAATTAACAGACAGCGCTTTCTACATGTTTCACTTGAGGTAGGGTTTGGGTTAGGGATTATCTGCTCAGTCAGACAATCCCACAAAAAAAAATACCACAAAAGAGAATAACTCTTGACAGTAGCCAAGCTATCCATGACAAAGTCATTTCTGAGGGAAAGTACTGACCTTTTCTGAGTGAAACATTTGGATAAAATTAAAAGATGGCTCAGTCATGTTTTTTCTTCTTTTGTTTGTTTTTTCCTCTTTTTTCTTCTTTCATTATTTCAGGATGTCTTTCCTATGTTTTATTTATTTTCGGTCTGGTTGTGCTTGTTTCGTTCGCATTCTGATTTAATGTCCATGTTATTTCAAACTGAAATACTTGTTTATATGTTTTATTATTGTGAAAAAAAAACTATCATAAAAAAGAAAAAAAAGATGGCTCTTTCTACATCTTTCGGTTAGGGATGAGTTAGGCTAAGAGTTTTATCTGCTCAGGCAGGCAATACCTCAGCAACAGCGACTAACTCTTCACAGTTGCCAAACTAACCATGGCAAAGACATTTCTGATGGAAAGTACAGAGCTTCATGGAGTGATAGTTTTGGATAAAATTAACAGATGGCTCTTTCTACACGTTTCGGTTGGGTTAGGGTAAGTGTTTTATCGGTTCAGGCAGACCATCCCACAGAGAATACCACAGCAACAGAGATCAACTCTTTGCGAAAGCCAAACATACCACAACAATGGCATTTCTGACAGAAAGTACTGAGCTTCATGGAGTGAAAAGAGAATAAAATTAACGGATGGCTCTTTCGACATGTTTTGCTTGGGGTAGGGGTTTATCAGCTCAGGCAGACAATCGCACAGAACACCAGAGACCAACTAAGCAGTAACCAGGCTATGCACAGCAGTCATTTCTGATGAAAAGTGCCAAGCTTCTAGGAGTGATAGTTTCTGATAACATTAACGTATGCTCTCTCTACGCATTTCAGTTTGGTTAGGGTGAGGGTTTTACTTACTCAGGCAGAAAATCCCACAGCAAAAGAGACTAACTCTTCATGGTAGCAAAGCTAACCACGGCAATGGCATTTCTGATGGAAGGTACCGAGCTTCTCAGAGTGATAGTTTCGGATAAAATTAACATATGCTCTTTGTACATGTTTGGGTTGGGGTAGGGTATGGGTTTTACCTGTTCAGGCAGAAAATACCACTGCAAGAGAATACCTTCGCATACATAAGCCAACCATGGCAGTGGCATTTCAGAGGAAAAGTACAGCGCTTCTCGGAGTAAAACTTTTGGATAAAATTAAGGGTTGGCTCTTTCTACATCTTTTGGTTAGGGTTACGGTAAGGGTTTTATCAGCTCAGGCAAATCGATCCCACATAAAATACCACAGCAACAGACACCAACTCTTCGTGGTAGCCAAGCTAACCACGGCAATGGCATTTCTGATGAAAAGTACCAAGCTTCTCGGAGTGATCGTTTCGGTTAAAATTAACGGACAACTCTTTCTACAGGTTTCACTTAAGAGTAATGGGTTTTATCTGCTCAGGCCAAAAATCCTACAGAGAATACCACTGCAACAGAGAATAACTTCACTAGACAAGCTAACCACGTAAATGGCATCTCAGAAAGTACCGAGCTTCTCGGAGGAACAGTTTCTGATAAAATTAACGGACGGCTCTTTCTACATGTTTCACTTAAGAGTAATGGGTTTTATCTGCTCAGGCAGACAACCCCGCAGCAATACCACAACAACAGAGACTGACTTTGTGGTAGCCAAGCTAACCACAGCAATAGCATTTCTGAAGGAAAGAACAGGAGTTTCTCCGAGTGAAAAGTTTTGATAAAATTAACAGGTGTGTCTTTCTACGTATTTCGGTTAGGGCTGGGTTAGTGAAAGGGTTTAATCTGCTCAGGCAAACAATCGCACAGAGAATAACTGCACGGTCACCAAACTAACCACAGCCTTCTCATTTCTGATTAAGAGTACTGAGCGTCTCGTAGTAAAGGTTTTGGATCAAATCAACGGATGGTTCTTTCTACATGTTACGGTTAAGGTACAGTTTGGGTTAGGGTAAAGTTTTATCTCCTCGAGCGGACAGTGCCCGAGTGCTGGCTTGGAGATACCCCCAATATTAGGGTTATGGAAAAATTGATGGGTTAAGGATGGGTTCAATTTGAATGCTTTTTCTTCTTTACAACTCATCCCCCACTGTCTTGCATTTTTATTAATTTATCCCGTGTTAAACTTGAAAAATTGTTGGTAAGGTTTGGAGCACTATAAAAAAATGTTGGTAACACTTTAGTATGGGGAACGTAGTCACCATTAATTAGGTGCTTAGTTGCATGCATATTAACATATTGGCTCTTAATTGGTCATTATTACAGACTCAATGCCTTATTCTGCATGGCCTTATTATACAACCAGTAAGCCATTAACTATGAGTTTTCCCTCTATAACCTCAGAACTATTGTTTATTAGTACTACCATCTCAATATGCTTTGCTTAGTATGGACTTTATAAGGTGGTAGTACCACAAGAAGAGTTATTCTCCCTTACTAACACTTAATGAATATGGTCTGTTCTTACATAACAAAACTACAAGTGTTAATAGTGTTAAATTACTATAAATTAAGTTTTTCTTACTTAGAATATGTTCCCCATACTGAAGTGTCACCTATTTTTTTTAATTAAAGTTAATTGCTATGGCAGTTTGTTTTTAGGGTTAGGTTTAAATAAAATTGATACTTTTCTCCAGTTTACCAATCAAAGCACGCTTCTTGCCTCAAAAGCACACCGCTTGTCATTAAACCACTTCTCTGTACCTGCTTCATGCTCAGGAAGAAGCACCACAGTTCATCATCGTGGGTGGCAGAACTCACACTTTTGAAACATTTTACAAGAACGACAGAAATTATCGCTCAAAGTATCGTCTTCTGAATCTTTTGGTTAGGGTTAAGAGTAGGGTTAAGTTTGCATAAACTTGACAGACAGGTCTTTCAGTTAAGGCTGGGATTCGGTTTTTATCTACTGAGGCAGACAATCCCACAGAGAATACCATAGCAACAGAGACCGTCTTGGCGGTTGCGAACCTAACCACAGTAATGGCATTTCAGATGGAAAGTATGGCCTGGGATAGGTTTAGTATAAGGATTTTATCTGCATAGGCAGACAGTCTGTTGCTGAGGTATTCTCTTTGGGATTGTCTTCCTTACCAGATAAAACCTTAACCGAAAGATGTAGAAAGAGCCATCCGTTAAGTTTATCCAAAACTTTCACTCGGAGGAGCACGGTACTTTATATCAGAAATGCCATTGCCGTGGTTAGCTTGGCTACCGCCAAGGCTTAATCCCACAAACAATACCACAGCAAGAGGAGACTAATATAGCGATAGGCAAGATTTCGATGGAAATGGCACTTCTGATGGAAAGTACCGAGCTTCTTGAAATTAAAGTTTTGGATGAAATTAACGGAGGTCTCTTTCTACATCTTTCGGCAAGGGTTAGCGTAGGATTAGGGTTACGGGGAGGGTTTTTCCTACTCAAATGTAGTCCCACAGAGAATACCACAGCAACAGACTGTCTGCCTGAGCAGATAAAACTCATACTAAAGCTATCACAACCCGTACATAAAGATGTAGAAAGAGCCATCCGTTAATTATATCCAAACCTAAGGCTCCGAGACAGTCAGTATTTTCCACCAGAAATACAATTGCCGTGGTTAGCTTGACTCCTGCTAAGAATTAATCCCACAAAGAACGCCATAGCAACAGAGACCGTCTTGGCGGTTGCCAAGCTAACCATTGCAATGGCATTTCTGATGGAAAGTACAGAGTTTCTCGGTGTGAAGATAGGGTTTGTGTTAGGGTAAAGGTTTTACCTGCTCAGGCAGAAAATCCCACAGAAAACACCACAGCGACATAGACTAATTCTTCATGTTAGCCACGCCAACCATGGCAATGGCATTTTTGATGGGAAATACTAGGCTTCTCCTAGTGAAAGGTAAGGAGTATGGTTGAATGCCAGAGCCAAATGCCCAAATACTGGATAACAGATACCCCCAGGTTTAGGGTTAGGTATAGGGTCAATTTGGAGATTGTTTATTCTTTACAATTCATCTCCCATGGTCTTTTCTCTTGATTAGTTTATCCCGTTTTAAACTTGGTGGTGTTTTGAGCAATACAAAGTGTTTTTTTTATTGAATTGCACTTCTGCAATTGCAATTTAATGTTTTTAGGGTTAGGACTAAGGTTTAGGGATAGGTTTGGATAAAATTGATGAATTTCTACATTTTTTCCCCTCCTTTTTACCACACAGAACATGCTCCTTCACTTGATAACCCCATAAAAGCAACACTGAACGGTCACCAAAAGCACATAGTGAGTGATTAAACCACTTCTCTGTACCTGCTTCGCACTCAGGGAGAAGCACCCCAGGCTCATCATCGTGGGTGAAGGGACTCATATTGAGAAATGTTTTTCTAAAGTGTAAGAACTAAAGAAATTATCCCCGAAATTAGGATTAGGTTTGGATAAACTCAACTGATGGCTTAATATCTCAGTTACGGTTGGGCTAAGGGTTTTATCTGCTCTGGCAGACAATCCTACACAGAATACCACAGCAATAGAGACTAACTCGTCGCGGTAGCCACGCTAACCACAGTAATGGTATTTCTGAAAGTACACAGCTTCTCAGAGTAAAATTTTTGCGTAAAATTAACGGACATCGCTATCTACATGTTTCGCTTGAGGTAGGGTAAGGGTTTTATCTACTCAGCCAGACAATCCCACAACAAAAGAGAATAACTCGTAGCAGTAGCCAAGCCTAACCACGCCAATGGCATTTCTGATGTAAAGTACCAAACCTCCCGGACTAAATTTTAGCTAAAATTAATGGACGGCTCTTTCTATATGTTTGTCTTAGTTGTAAGGGTTTTATCAGCTCAGGCAGACAATATCACAGATCATACCACAGCAACAGAGTCCAACTCTTCGCAATAGCCAAACTAACCACGGCAATGGCATTTCTGATGGAAAGTACCAAGCTTCTCGGAGTAAAAGTTTTGGATAACATCAATGGACGGCACTGTCTACATGTTTCACTTATGGTAAGGGTTTCATCTGTTCAGTCGAACAATCCCGCAAAAATACAACAGCAACAGACTCTTCGTAGTAGCCAAGCTAACTACGGCAATGGCATTCCTGATGGAATGTACCAAGCTTCTCGGAGTTAAAGTTTTGGAAAAAATTACTGGACAGCTCTTTCTACATATTTCGCTTAGTGTAAGGGTTTTATCAGGCAGACAATCGCACAGAAAATACCACAGCAACAGAGACCAACTATTCGTAGTAGCCAAGCTAACTACGGCAATGGCATTCCTGATGGGAAGTATCAAGTTTCTTGCAGTGAAAGTTTGATAAAATTAATGGACGGCTATTCTACATATTTCACTTATAGTAAGGGTTTTATCTGTTCAGTCAGACAATCCCGCAGAAATACAATAGCAACAGAGACCAACTCTTCGTGGTAGCCAAGCAAACCAGGGCAATGTCATTACTGAGGGAAAGTACCAAGATTCTCGGAGTGAAAGTTTTGGATAAAATTAATGGACGGCTCTTTCTACATGTTTCGATTAGATCTAAGGGTTTTATCGGCTCAGACAGACAATCGCACAGAGAATACCACAGCAACAGAGACTAACTCTTCGCAGTAGCCAAGCTAACTACAGCAATGGCATTTCTGATGGAAAGTACCAAGCTTCTCGGAGTTAAAGTTTTGGATAAAATTACTGTACAGCTCTTTCTACATATTTCGCTTAGTGTAAGGGCTTTATCAGCTCAGGCAGACAATCACACAGAACATCACAGCAACAGACTAACTCTTCGTAGTAGCCAAGCTAACTACGGCAATGGTATTACTGATTGAAAGTACCAAGCTTCTCCGAGTGAAAGTTTTGGATAAAATTAATGGACGGCTCTTTGTACATGTTTCGCTTAGCGTTTTATCAGCTCAGGCAGTCAATCGCACAGAGAACACCACAGCAACAGAGACCAACTCTTCATGGTAGCCAACTACGGCAATGGCATTTCTGATGGAAAGTACCGAGCTTCTTGGAATGAAATGTATGGATAAAATTAATGCATGGCTCATTCTATATCTTTCTGTTAGTGTTGCGGTAGGTTTGGGTTAAGAGTTTTATCTGCTCAAGCAGACAATCTCTGTTGATGTGGTTTTCTCTGTGGGACTACTTTTGAGCAGGAAAAATCCTCACCGTAACCCGAACCCTATGATAGCCCTGAACGAAATATGTAGAAAGAGACATCCGTTAAGTTTATCCAAAACTTTCACTCTGAGAACCTCGGTACTTTACATCAGAAATGCCATTGCCATGGTTAGCTGACTACCGCCAAGAGTTAATCCCACAGAGAATACCACAGCCACACAAACTAACTTAGCGGTAGCCAAGCTATCGATAGAAATGGCATTTCTGATGCAAAGTACCGAGCTTCTCGGTATGAAAGTTTTGGATGAAATTAATGGAGGCCTCTTTCTACATCTTTCGGTTAGGGATGAGTTAGGCTAAGATTTTTATCTGCTCGGACAAACAATCCAACACAATACCACAGCAACAGAGAATAATTCTTCGCAGTAGCATTTCTGAACATGGAACGATAAGTTTCAGATAAAACTAATGGATTGCTCTTTCTACATGTTTCAGTTGGGATAGGGTAAGGGTTTTACCTGCTCAGGCAGACAATCTCACAGCAACAGAGGCTAACTCTTCGCAGTAGCAAAGCTCACCATGGCAATGACATTTCTGATGGAAAGTACCAAGCTTCTCGGAGTGACAGTTTTTCGATCTTATTAACGTATGCGCTTTCTACAATGTTTCGGTTTGGTTGGCGCAAGGGATTTACCTGCTCAGGCAGACAATCCCACAGCAACAGAGAATTACTTCGTCGTAGACAAGCTAACCACAGCAATGGCACTGCTTTTCTCAAGTACCGAGCTTCTGAGTAATACTTTCGGGGCAAAAAATTGACAGAGGCCATTTCTACATGTTTCACTTAGGGCAAGGATTTTATCAGCTCAGGCAGACAATCGCACAGACTACCACAGCAACAGAGACTAACTCTTCGCAGTAGCCAAGCTCATTACGGCAATGGCATTTCTGATGAAAAGTACCAAGCTTCTCGGAGTGAAAGTTTTGGATAACATTGCTGAACAGCTCTTTCTACATATTTCGCTTAGTTGTAAGGGTTTTATCAGCTCAGTCAAACAATCCCACAAAAAAATACCACAACACAGAATAATTCTTAGCAGTAGCCAGGCTATCTATGGCAAAGTCATTTCCGAAAGAAAGTACCAAGCTTCTCGGAGTGAAAGTTTTGGATAACATTAATGGACGGCTCTTTCTACAGGTTTCACTTACGGTAAGGGTTTTATCTGTCCAGGCGGACAAACCCACAGAAATACAACAACAACAGAGACTAACCATTCGTGGTAGCCAAGCTAACCACGGCAATGGCATTTCTGATGGAAAGTACCAAGCTTTTTGGGGGGTAAGAAATAAAATTAATGCCTGGCTTTTCACATATTTCGCTTAGTGTAAGGGGTTTATCCGTTTAGGCGGACAATCCCTCAGAAATACAACAGCAACAGAGACCAATTTTTCGTGGTAGCCAAGCTAACCACGGCAATGGAATTTCTGAAGCAAAGAACCGAGCTTCTTGGAGTGAATGTTTTGGATAAAATTAACAGACGGCTCTTCATACATGTTTTGGTTGGGTTAGGGTAAGTGTGTTACCTTTTTAAGCAGACAATCGCAGAAATACAACAGCAACAGAGACTAACTCTTCATTGTAGCCAAGCTAACTACGGAATTTCTGATGGAAAGTACCCAGCTACTCGTAAAAGTTTTGGATAAAATCGCTGGACGGCTTTTGCTATACATTTCGCTTAGTTGTAAGGGCATTATCTGCTCACGCAGACAATCGCACAGAGAATACCACAGCAACAGAGACTACCTCTTAGCAGTAGCGAAGCCAACAACGGCAATGGCATTTCTGAAGGAAAGAACTGAGCTTCTCGGACTGAAAATTTTGGATGAAATTAACGGAGTGCTTTCTAATGTTTCACTTACAGTAAGGGGTTTATCCGTTTAGGCGGGCAATCCCTCAGAAATACAACAGCGACAGAGTAACTCTTCGTGGTAGCCAAGGTAACCACAGCAATGGCATTGTTGAAGGAAAACCCGAGCATCTTGGAGTGAAAGTTTGACAAAAATTAACGGATGGCTCTTCTTACATGTTTTGGTTGGGTTAGGGTAAGTGTGTTACCTGTTTAGGCAGATAATCGCACAGAGAATACCATAGCAACAGAGACTAACTTCATTGTAGCCAAGCTAACCACGGCAATGTCATTTATGATGGAAAGTAGAGGTACTCGTAGTAAAAATTTTGAATAAAGTTACCGAACGGCTCTTTCAACATATTTCACTTAGTATAACGGTTTTATCAGCTCAGGCAGTCAATCGCACAGAGAATATCACAGCAATAGAGACAAACTCTTCACAGTAGCCAAGCTAACCACGCCAATTGCATTCCTGAAGGAAAGAACCAAGCTTCTCGTAGTAAACGTTTTGGATAAAAATCAACGGATGGTCCTTGCTACATTTTTGGTTGACGTAGTGTTTGAGTTTAGGGTCAAGTTTTTCTGCTCAGGCGGACAGTGCCCAAGCGCTGGCTTAGCGATACCCCAATATGAGAGTTATGGAGAGATTGATGGGTTCAATTTGGATGTTTTTTCTTCTTTACAACTGATCTGCCACTGCCCTGTATCTTGATTAGTTTATCCCGTGTTAAACTTGAAAAGTTGCTGGTGAGGTTTGGAGCATTATAAACAATTTTTTTTAAATTGAAGTTCTTTGCTATGGCAGTTTGTTTTTAGAGTTATGTTTCAATAAAATTGATAGATTTCTCCATTTTACCAATCAGAGGATGCATCTTGATTCAAAAGCACACAGCTTGAGATTATCCACCGTTTATTCTGTTTTAAACTTGAAAAGTTGTTGGTGGGGTTTGGAGCATTATAAAGGGATTTTTTTTTTTTTAGTTGAAGTTCACTGCTATTGCAGTTTAATGTTTTTAGGGTTAGGTTTAAAATAAAATTGATGGATTTCTCAATTTTTTTCTTTTACCACTCAGAGCACGCTCTTTGCCTCAAAAGCACAGAGCTTGTAATCAAATCACTTCTCTGTACCTGCTTCATGCTCAGGAAGAAGCACCACAGCTCATCATCGTGGGTGGCGGACTCACACTTAGAAACATTTTTCAAACCAAGAACGACAGAAATGACCGCTGAAAGTGTAGTCTTCTGAATCTTTTGGTTAGGATTAGGTTTGCATAATTTGACGGAAATGGCATTTCTGACGGAAAGTACCGAGCTTCTCAAAATGAATGTTTTGAATAAAATTAATGGCTGTCTCTTTCTACATCTTTTGGCCAGGGTTGGCGTAGGGTTACAGTGAGGGTTTTTCCCTACTCAAAGGTAGTTCCACAAACAATACCACAGCAACAGACAGTCTGCCTGAGCAGATAAAACTTATACTAAACCTATCCCAACCCTTACAGAAAGATGTAGAAAGAGCCATCCGTTAATTATACCCAAACCTTAAGATCCGTGACAGTATTTTCCGTCAAATACCATTGCCGTGGTTAGCTTGACTTCTGCTAAGAATTAATCCCACAAAGAATACCATAGCAACAGAGACTGTCTTGGCAGTTGCCAAGCTAACCATTGCAATGGCATTTCTGATGGAAAGTACAGAGCTTCTCGGTGTGAAAAGTTTGGATAAAAAAAATCAACATACGGCTCTTTCAACATGTAAGGGTAGGGTTTGTGTTAAGGTAAAGGTTTTACCTGCTCAGGCAGAAAATCCCACAGCAACAGAGATTAATTCTTCATGTTAGCCACGCCAACCATGGCAATGGCATTTTTGATGGGAGATACTAGGCTTCTCCGAGTGAAAGGTAAGGGTTAGAATTGAATGCCAGAGCCAACACATGTCAACCAGGCGCCTCAACAATGCCCAAATACTGGCTTACAGATACCCCCAGGTTTAGGGTTACGAATTTGGAGAGAGTTTGATGGATTGGGTATAGGATCTGTTTGGAGGTTGTTTATTCTTTACACGTGATCCCCCATTGTCTTCCCTCTTGATTAGTTTATCCCGTTTTAAACTTGAAAAGTTGTTGGTGGGGTTTGCAGCAATACAAGTGGGTTTCTTTTATTGAATTGCACTTCTACAATCGTCATGTTTTTAGGGTTTGGACTAAGTTTTAGGGGTAGGTTTAAATAAAATTGATGAATTTCTACATTTTTGCCCTATCTTTTTACCACACAGAACATGCTCCTTCCTCTTGATAACTCCATAAAAGCAACACTGAACGGTCAGCAAAAGCACAGAGTGAGTGATTAAACCACTTCTCTGTACCTGCTTCGCGGTCAGGGAGAAGCACCCCAGGCTCATCATGGTGGGTGGCGGGACTCGCACTTTAGAAAAACATTTCTCAAGATAAAAACTAAAGAAATTATCTCTGAAATTAGTATTAGGTTTTGATAAACTCAATGGATGGCTCTATATATTTTGGTTACGGTTGGGGTAAGAGTTTTATCTGCTCTGGCAGACAATCCTACAGCAATAGAGACCAACTCGTCGCAGTAGCCAAGCCAACCACAGCAATGGTATTTCTGATGGAAAGTAGAGAGCTTCTCAGAGTAAAAGCTTTGCATAAAATTAACGGACAGCGCTTTCTACATGTTTCGCTTGAGGTAGGATTTGGGTTAGGGTAAGGGTTTTATCTGCTCAGCCACACAATCCCAAAGAAAACACCACAGTAACAGAGACCAACTCTTCATAGTAGCCAAACTAACCACAGCAAAGTCATTTCTGATGGAAAGTACCGAGCTTCTCGGAGTGATAGTTCCGGATGAAATTAACAGATGACTCTTTCTACATGTTTCACGTAAGACTTTTATCTGCTCAGCCAGATAATCCCAAAGAAATACCACAGCAACAGACAGTCTTGGTGGTAGCCAATGGCATTTCTCGCAGCGATAGTTTTGGCTAAAATAAACAGATGGCTCTTTCTACATGTTTCAGTTAGTTTAGTGTAAGTGTTTTACCTGCTCAGGCAAACAATCCCACACAAAATAGCACAGCAACAGAGACTAACACTTCACGGTAGCCAAGCTAAACACAATAAAGTACCAACTTTGTCGTACTCGAAATTTTGGATCAAACTAACTGACTTTCTTCATGTTTTGGTTGAGGGTTTTATCGGCTCAGGAAAACTCTCTCACAGCAACAGAGATTAGCCCTTCGCAGTAGCAAAGCTCACCACGGCAATGGCATTTGTGATGGAAAGTACCCAGCTTCTCGGAGTGACAGTTTTGGATCTTTACGTATGCTCTTTCTACAACGTTTCGTTTTGGTTAGCGTAAGTGTTTTACCTGCTCAGGCAGACAATCCCACAGCAACAGAGACTAACTACGTCGTAGCCAAGCTAAACACAGCAATGGCACTGCTCTTCTCAAGTACCGACTTTCTAAAATTTCTGATTTTTCCCTTTTCTCTCCCAATTTAGTGGCCAATTGATCCCTATTTTAATTCAAACACCCACCCTCGTATTGCATGCGTTCGTCAACTGCATCTCTCCGGCCGGCAGTCTCGAAGGAAAGCGCCTCCCCACTTTCGTGACAAGGCGAATCCAAGCCGAACCACTGTTTTTCGACACACACAGAGACGCATTCACATGACGAACACAAGCCGACTCCGCCCCCCTCCCGAAGACAGCGTTGCCAATGATTGCTGCTTCATCGAGTCCGGCCATAGTCGGATCTGACGAGACCGGGGCGCGAACCCCAGTCCCCAGTGGGCAACTGCATCGACACCAAGCCGATGCTTAGATCGCTACGCCACCGCGGACCTAAGTACCGACTTTTTGAGTGACAGTTTCGGAAAAAAATTTCACGGAGGCTGTTTCTACATGTTTCACTTAGAGTAAGGGTTTTATCAGCTCAGGCAGACAATCGCACAGAGAATACCACAGCAACAGAGACTAACTCTTCGTAGTAGCCAAGCTAACTACGGCAATGGCATTACTGATGGAAATTACCAAGATTCTCGGAGTGAAAGTTTTGGATAACATTAATGGACAGTTCTTTCTAAATGTTTCATTTATAGTAAGGATTTTATCTGTTCAGGCGGACAATCCCACAGAAATACAACAGCAACAGACTCTTTATCGTAGCCAAGCTAACCACGGCAATGGCATTTCTAATGTAAAGTACCAAACCTCTCAGAGTATACGTTTTAGATAAAAGTAATGGACGGCTCTTTCTACATTTTTCGCTTAGTTGTAAGGGTTTTATCAGCTCAGCCAAACAATCACACAGAGAATACCACGGCAACAAAGTCCAACTCTTCGCGGTAGCCAAGCTAACCACAGCAATGGCATTTCTGATGGAAACTACCAAGCTTCTTGGAGTAATAGTTTTGGATAACATCAATGGACGGCACTGTCTACATGTTTCACTTATGGTAAGGGTTTCATCTGTTCAGTCGAACAATCCCGCAAAAATACAACAGCAACAGACTCTTCGTGGTAGCCAAGCTAACTACGGCAATGGCATTCCTGATGGAATGTACCAAGCTTCTCGGAGTTAAAGTTTTGGAAAAAATTACTGGACAGCTCTTTCTACATATTTCGCTTAGTGTAAGGGTTTTATCAGGCAGACAATCGCACAGAAAATACCACAGCAACAGAGACCAACTATTTGCAGTAGCCAAGCTAACCACAGCAATGGCATTTCTGATGGAAAGTACCAAGCTTCTCGGAGTGAAAGTTTTGGTTAACATTAATGGACGCCTCTTTCTACATGTTTCACTTATGCTAAGGATTTTATCTGTTGAGGCGGAAAATCCCGCAGAAATACAACAGCAACAGACAGTCTTGGTGGTAGCCAATGGCATTTCTGATGGAAAGGACCAAACCTCTCAGAGTATACGTTTTAGATAAAATTAATGGACGGCCCTTTCTACATTTTTCGCTTAGTTGTAAGGGTTTTATCAGCTCAGCCAAACAATCACACAGAGAATACCACAGCAACAAAGTCCAACTCTTCGCAGTAGCCAAGCTAACTACGGCAATGGCATTACTGATGGAAAGTACCAAGCTTCTTGGAGTAATAGTTTTGGATGAAGTTAATGGACGGCTCCGTCTACATATTTCGCTTAATTGTAAGGGTTTTATCAGCTCGGGCAATCAATCGCACAGAAAATACCACAGCAACAGAGAAAAACTCTGTAGTAGCCAAGCTAACTACGGCAATGGCATTCCTGATGGAAAGTACCAAGCTTCTCGGAGTGAAGGTTTTGGTTAACATTAATGGACGCCTCTTTCTACATGTTTCACTTATGGTAAGGGTTTTATCTGTTCAGGCGGACAATCCCGCAGAAATACAACAGCAACAGAGACTGTCTGCCTAAGCAGATAAAACCCTTATACTAAACCTATCCCAACCCTTACAAAAACATGTAGAAAGAGCCAGCCGCTAATTATATCCGAACCACAAGCTCCGAAACACTCCGTATCTTCCACCAGAAATACCATTGCCGTGGTTAGCTTGGCTCCTGCTAAGAATTAATCCCACAAATAATACCATAGCAACAGAGACTGTCTTGGCGGTTGCCAAGCTAACCACTGCAGTGGCATTTCTGATGCGAAGTACAGAGCTTCTCAGTATGCAAAATTTGGATAATATTAACAGACGGCTCTTTCAACACGTTTGGGTTGGGGTTTGTATTAGGGTAGAGGTTTTACCTGCTCAAGCAGCAAATCCCACAGAAAACCCCCACAGCAAGAGACCAACTCTTCGCGGTAGCCAAGCTAACCACGGCTCTGGCATTCCTGATGGAAAGTACCAAGCTTCTCGGAGTGAAGGTTTTGGTTAACATTAATGGACGCCTCTTTCTACATGTTTCACTTATGGTAAGGGTTTTATCTGTTCAGGCGGACAATCCCGCAGAAATACAACAGCAACAGAGACTGTCTGCCTAAGCAGATAAAACCCTTATACTAAACCTATCCCAACCCTTACAAAAACATGTAGAAAGAGCCAGCCGCTAATTATATCCGAACCACAAGCTCCGAAACACTCCGTATCTTCCACCAGAAATACCATTGCCGTGGTTAGCTTGGCTCCTGCTAAGAATTAATCCCACAAATAATACCATAGCAACAGAGACTGTCTTGGCGGTTGCCAAGCTAACCACTGCAGTGGCATTTCTGATGCGAAGTACAGAGCTTCTCAGTATGCAAAATTTGGATAATATTAACAGACGGCTCTTTCAACACGTTTGGGTTGGGGTTTGTATTAGGGTAGAGGTTTTACCTGCTCAAGCAGCAAATCCCACAGAAAACCCCCACAGCAAGAGACCAACTCTTCGCGGTAGCCAAGCTAACCACGGCTCTGGCATTTCACACTGAACATACTAGGTTAACTTTATGGTTAGGGTTGAATGCCAGAGCCAACACATGTCAACTGAGCACCTCCGCCAATGCCCAAGTGCTGGATTAGAAATACCCCCAGGATTAGAGATATGGATAGAGTTTGATTGGTTAAGTCTGGGGGCAATTTGGGTGTTTATTCGTTACAACTGATCTCCCAGTCTTATATCTCGATTACTTTATCCCGTTTTAAACTTGAAAAGTTGTTGGTGGGGTTTGGAACAATACAAGTGGTTGTTGTTGGTTTGTTTTTTTTTTCAAATTGAACTTTTCTGCAATTGCAATTTAATGTTTTAAGAGTTAAGAGTAAGGTTTAGGGTTAGATCAAATTGATCAATTTCTGTACTTTTTTCCTTTTTACCACCCAGAACATGCCCCTTCTGTTGATGCTCCCATAAAAGGAACATTGAACATCTAAAGCACAGAGCTTGTGATTAAACAACTTCTCTGTACCCGCTTAGCGCTCAGGAAGAAGCACCCCAGCTCATCATCGTGGGTGGCGGGACTCACTTTAGAAAAACATTTCTCACGATAAAAACTAAAGAACTTATCCCCGAAAGTAGGATTAGGTTTGGCTAAACGTAACGGATGGCTCCAGATCTTTCGGTTAGGGTTGGGGCAAGGGTTTCATCTGCTCTGGCACACAATCCTACAGAGAATACCACAGCAAGACACCAACTCGTCGCAGTAGCCAAGCTAACCACGACAATGTTATTTCTGATGGAAAGTACTGAGCTTTTCAGAGTAAAAGTTTCGCCTAAAATCAACGGAGAGCGCTTTCTACATATTTCACTTGAAGTAAGGTTTGGGTTAAGGCTTATCTGCTCAGTCACACAATCCCACAAAAAAAATACCACAACAACAGAGAATAATTCTTGGCAGTAGCCAGGCTATCTATGTCAAAGTCATTTCTGAACGAAAGAACCAAGCTTCTTAGAGTGAAAGTTTTGGATAAAATTAATGGAGGACTTTCTATATCTTTCGGTTGGGGATGAGTTAGGCTAAGATTTTTATCTGCTCGGGCAAACAATCCAACACACAATACCACAGCAACAGAATAATTCTTTGCAGTAGCATTTCTGAACATGGAATGATAGTTTCTGATAAAACTAATGGATTGCTCTTTCTACATGTTTCGCTTAGTGTGAGGGTTTTATCAGGTCAGTCAGTCATTAGCACAGAGAACACCACAGCAAGAGACTAACTCTTTGTAGTAGCCAAGCTAAATACGGCAATGGCATTCCTGATCGAAAGTACCAGGCTTCTCGGAGTGAAAGTTTTAGATAACATTAATGGAAGGGCACTTTCTACATGTTTCACTTATGGTAAGGGTCTTATCTGTTCAGTCGGACAATCCTGCAGGAATACAATAGCAACAGAGACCAACTCTTCATCATAGCCAAGCTAACCACAGCAATGGCATTTCTTATGGAAAGTACCAAGGTTATCGGAGTTAAAGTTTTGGATAACATTAATGGACGGCTTTTCTACATATATCGTTTAGTGTAAGGGTTTTATCAGCTCAGGCAGTCAATCGTACAGAGAACACCACAGCAAGAGACTAACTTCGTAGTAGCCAAGCTAACTACGGCAATGGCATTACTGATGGAAAGTACCAAGCTTCTCGGAGTGAAAGTTTTGGATAAAATTACTGGACGGCTCTTTCTACACTTTTCACTTAGGGTAAGGGTTTTATCAGCTCAGGCAGACAATCGCACAAAAAACACCACAACAGAGAATAACTCTTAGCAGTAGCCAAGCTATCCATGTCAAAGTCATTTCTGATGGAAAGTACTGAGCTTTTCCAACTGAAAGGTTTGGATAAAATTAACAGATTGCTCTTTCTACATCTTTCGGTTAGGGATGAGTTTGGCTAAGTTTTATCTGCTCAGGCAAACAAGCCATACTGTCAATACCACAGCAACAGTGACTACCTCTTCGCAGTAGCATTTCTGAACATAGTTTCAGATAAAACTAACGGATCGCTCTTTCTACATGTTTCGGTTGAGATAGGGCAAGGTTTTTACCTGCTCAGGCAGACAATCCCACACAGAATACCTCAGCAACATAGACTAACTCTTCGCAATAGCCAAGCTAACTACGGCAATGGCATTACCGATGCAAAGTACCAAACTTCTTAAAGTGAAAGTTTTGGATAAAATTAATAGATGGCTCTTTCTACATGTTTCGCTTAGTTGTAAGAGTTTTATCAGCTCAGCCAAACAATCACACAGAATACCACAGCAACAAAGTCCAACTCTTCGCAGTAGCCAAGCTAACCACGGCAATGGCATTCCTGATGGAAAGTACCAAGCTTCTCGGAGTGAAAGTTTTGGATAAAATTACTGTACAGCTCTTTCTACATATTTCGCTTAGTGTAAGGGTTTTATCAGCTCAGGCAGACAATCACACAGAACATCACAGCAACAGAGTCTAACTCTTCGTAGTAGCCAAGCTAACTACGGAAATGGTATTACTGATTGAAAGTACCAAGCTTCTCGGAGTGAAAGTTTTGGATAAAATTAATGGACGGCTCTTTGTACATGTTTCGCTTTGCGTCTTTTCAGCTCAGGCAGTCAATCGCACAGAGAACACCACAGCAACAGAGACCAACTCTTCATGGTAGCCAACTACGGCAATGGCATTTCTGATGGGAAGTACCGAGCTTCTCGGAATGAAATGTATGGATAAAATTAATGCATGGCTCATTCTATATCTTTGTTAGTGTTGCGGTAGGTTTGGGTTAAGAGTTTTAGCTGCTCAAGCAGACAGTCTGTTGATGTGGTATTCTCTGTGGGACTACTTTTGAGCAGGAAAAATCCTCACCGTAACCCAAACCCTACAGTAGCCCTGAACGAAATATGTAGAAAGAGACATCCGTTAAGTTTATCCAAAACTTTCACTCTGAGAACCTCGGTACTTTACATCAGAAATGCCATTGCCATGGTTAGCTGACTACCACCAAGAGTTAATCCCACAGAGAATACCACAGCCACACAAACTAATTTAGCGGTAGCCAAGCTATCGATAGAAATGGCATTTCTGATGCAAAGTACCGAGCTTCTCGTTATGAAAGTTTTGGATAAAATTAACGGAAGTATCTCTATACATCTTTCATTCAAGGTTGGCTTAGAGTTATGGTGAGGGTTTGTCCTGCTCAAAAGTAGTCTCAGAGAATACCACAGCAACAGAGACCATCTGCCTGAGCCGTCAAAACCCTTACACTAAACCTATCCCAATCCTTACAAAAAAAAATGTAAAAAAAGAGCCAACCGCTAATTATATCCAAACCGAAAGCTCCGAAACACTAATTTCCCATCAGAAATACCATTGCCATGGTTAGCTTGGCTCCTGCTAAGAATTAATCCCACAAATAATACCATAGCAACAGAGACTGTCTTGGGAGGTTGCCAAGCTAACCATGGCAATGGCATTTCTGATGGAAAGTACAAAGCTTCCCGGTGTGCAAGGTTTGGATAAAATTAACAGACGGCTCTTTCAACACATTTGGTTTGGGGTTTGTGTTAGGGTAAAGGTTTTACCTGCTCAGGCAGAAAATCCCACAGTAAAAGAAACCAACTCTTCGCCATAGCCACGCTAACGGCATTTCAGATGAAAAGCACTAGGTCAACTTTATGGTTAGGGTTGAAAGCCAGAGCCAACACATGTCAACTGAGCACCACCGCCAATGCCCAAGTGCTGGCTTAGAGATAGAGTTTGATTGGTTAAGTCTAGGGGCAATTTGGATGTTTATTCTTTACAACTAATCTCCCATTGTCTTATACCTTGATTATGTTATCCCGTTTTAAACTTGAGAAGTAGTTAGTGGGGTTTGGAACAAGTGTTTATTGTTTGGATTTTTTTTAATTGAACTTTTCTGCAATCTCAATATAATGTTTTAAGAGTGAAGACTATGGTTTAGGGTTAGGTTTAGATAAAATTGATGAATTTCTGCACCTTTTTCCCCCACTCAGAACATGCTCCTTCCCTTGATGCCCCCATAAAAAGGAACACTGGACGGTCACTGAAAGCAGAGCTTGGGATTAAACCACTTCTCCATACCTGCTTCGCGCTCAGCAAGAAGCATCCCAGCTCATCATCGTGGGTGGCGGGACTCACACTTTAGAAAAACATTACTCGCGATAACAACTAATAAACTTATCCCCAAAGTTAGGATTAGGTTTGGCTAAACATAACGGATGGCTCTATATCTTTCAGTTAGGGTTGGGACAAAGGTTTTATCTGCTCTGGCAGACAATCCTACAAAGAACACTACAGCAATAGAGAAACTCTTCGCAGTAGCCAAGCTAACCATGCCAATTGCATTTCTGAAGGAAAGAAGCCAGCTTTTCAAAGTAAAAGGTTTGCATAAAATTAACGGACAGCGCTTTCTACATGTTTCGCTTGAGGTAGGGTTTGGGCTTATCTACTCAGTCACACCATCTCACAACAAAATACCACAACAACAGAGAACAACTCTTTGCAGTAGCCAGGCTATCTATGTCAAAGTCATTTCTGAAAGAAAGAACCAAGCTTCTTAGAGTGAAAGTTTTGGATAAAATTAATGGAGGACTCTTTCTACATCTTTCGGTTAGGGATGAGTTAGGCTAAGATTTTTTTATCTGCTCGGGCAAACAATCCAACACACAATACCACAGCAACAGAGAATAATTCTTCGCAGTAGCATTTCTGAACATGGAACGATAGTTTCAGATAAAACTAATGGATTGCTCTTTCTACATGTTTCGGTTGGGCTAAGGGTTTTACCTGCTCAGGCAGACAATCTCACAGCAACACAGGCTAACTCTTCGCAGTAGCAAAGCTCACCATGGCAATGACATTTCAGATGGAAAGTACCAAGCTTCTCGAAGTGACAGTTTTTCGATCTTATTAACGTATGCACTTTCTACAATGTTTCAGTTTGGTTGGCACAAGGGATTTACCTGCTCAGGCGGACAATCCCACAGCAACAGAGAATTACTTCGTCGTAGACAAGCTAACCACAGCAATGGCACTACTCTTTTCAAGTACCGAGCTTCTGAGTGATACTTTCGGGACAAAAAATTGACAGAGGCCGTTTCTACATGTTTCACTTAGGGTAAGGGTTTTATCAGCTCAGGCAGACAATCGCACAGAGACTACCACAGCAACAGAGATTAATTATTCACAGTAGCCAAGCTCATTACGGCAATGGCATTTCTGATGAAAAGTACCAAGCTTCTCGGAGTGAAAGTTTTGGATAACATTGCTGAACAGCTCTTTCTAAAATATTTCACTTAGTTGTAAGGGTTTTATCAGCTCAGTCAGACAATCCCCCCAAAAAAATACCACAACAGAGAATAATTCTTAGCAGTAGCCAGGCTATCTATGGCAAAGTCATTTCTGAAAGAAAGTACCAAGCTTCTCGGAGTGAAAGTTTTGGATAAAATTACTGGACAGCTCTTTCTACATATTTCGCTAAGCGAAAGGGTTTTATCAGCTCAGACAAACAATCGCACAGAGAACACCACAGCAACAGAGAATGACTCTTCGTAGTAGCCAAGCTAACTGCAGCAATGGCATTCCTGATGGAAAGTACCAAGCTTCTCGGAGTGAAAGTTTTGTATAACATTAATGGACAGCTCTTTCTACAGGTTTCACTTACGGTAAGGGTTTTATCTGTCCAGGCGGACAAACCCACAGAAATACAACAACAACAGAGACTAACTATTCTTGGTAGCCAAGCTAACCATGGCAATGGCATTTCTGATGCAAAGTACCAAGCTTTTTGGGGGGAAAGATATAAAATTAATGCCCAGCTTTTTTACATATTTCGCTTAGTGTAAGGGTTTTATCCGTTTAGGCGGACAATCCCTCAGAAATACAACAGCAACAGAGACCAACTCTTCGTGGTAGCCAAGCTAACCACGGCAATGGAATTTCTGAAGCAAAGAACCGAGCTTCTTGGAGTGAATGTTGTGGATAAAATTAACGGATGGCTCTTCTTACATGTTTTGGTTGGGTTAGGGTAAGTGCATTACCCGTTTAAGCAGATAATCGCACAGAGAATATCATAGCAACAGAG
This sequence comes from Lampris incognitus, assembly GCF_029633865.1. Lineage (NCBI taxonomy): Eukaryota > Metazoa > Chordata > Actinopteri > Lampriformes > Lampridae > Lampris > Lampris incognitus. The sequence continues at coordinate 199,963 of NC_079212.1, read as the reverse complement.
ACTAACTTCATTGTAGCCAAGCTAACCACGGCAATGGCATTTATGATGGAAAGTAGAGGTACTCGTAGTAAAAATTTTGAATAAAATTACCGAACGGCTCTCAACATATTTCACTTAGTATAAGGGTTTTATCAGCTCAGGCAGTCAATCGCAGAGAATACCAGAGCAACGTAGATTAACTCTTCGCAGTAGCCAAGCTAACCACGGCAATGGCATTTCTGATGGCAAGTACCAAGATTCTTGGAGTGAAAGTTTTGGATAAAATTAATGGGTGGCTCTTTATACATGTTTCACTTACGGTAAGAGTTTTATCAGCTCAGGCAGACAATCTCACAGAGAATATCACAGCAATAGAGACAAACTCTTCGCAGTAGCCAAGCTAACTACGCCAATTGCATTCCTGAAGGAAAGAACCAAGCTTCTCGTAGTAAACGTTTTGGATAAAAATCAACGGATGGTCCTTGCTACATATTTTGGTTGACGTAGTGTTTGAGTTTAGGGTCAAGTTTTTCTGCAATGGCGGACAGTGCCCAAGCGCTGGCTTAGCGATACTCCAATATGAGAGTTATGGAGAGATTGACGGGTTCAATTTGGATGTTTTTTCTTCTTTACAACTGATCTGCCACTGTCCTGTATCTTGATTAGTTTATCCCGTGTTAAACTTGAAAAGTTGCTGGTGAGGTTTGTAGCATTATACATTTTTTTTTATTTTTTTAAATTGAAGTACTTTGCTATGGCCGTTTGTTTTTAGAGTTATGTTTCAATAAAATTGATAGATTTCTCCATTTTACCAATCAGAGGATGCATCTTGACTCAAAAGCACACAGCTTGAGATTATCCACCGTTTATTCTGTTTCAAACTTGAAAAGTTGTTGGTGGGGTTTGGAGCATTGTAAGTGATTTTTTTTTTTTAGTTGAAGTTCACTGCTATTGCAGTTTAATGTTTTTAGGGTTAGGTTTAAAATAAAAGTAATTGATGGCTTTCTCAATTTTTTTCTTTTACCACTCAGAGCACGCTCTTTGCCTCAAAAGCACAGAGCTTGTAATCAAAATCACTTCTCTGTACCTGCTTCATGCTCAGGAAGAAGCACCGCAGCTCATCATCGTGGGTGGCGGACTCACACTTGGAAACATTTTTCAAACCAAGAACGACAGAAATGACCGCTGAAAGTGTAGTCTTCTGAATCTTTTGGTTAGGATTAGGCTTGCATAATTTGACGGAAATGGCATTTCTGATGGAAAGTACCGAGCTTCTCAAAATGAAAGTTTTGGATAAAATTAATGGCCGTCTTTCTACATCTTTTGGCCAGGGTTGGCATAGGGTTACAGTGAAGGTTTTTCCTACTCAAAAGTAGTTCCACAAACAATACCACAGCAACAGACAGTCTGCCTGAGCAGATAAAACTCTTCTACTAAACCTATCCCAGCCCATACAGAAAGAGCCATCCGTTAATTATATCCAAACCTTAAGCTCCGTGACAGTATTTTCCGTCAAATACCATTGCCGTGGTTAGCTTGACTTCTGCTAAGAATTAATCCCACAAAGAATACCATAGCAACAGAGACTGTCTTGGCGGTTGCCAAGCTAACCATTGCAATGGCATTTCTGATGGAAAGTACAGAGCTTCTCGGTGTGAAAAGTTTGGATAAAAATCAACATACGGCTCTTTCAACACGCAAGGGTAGGATTTGTGTTAAGGTAAAGGTTTTACCTGCTCAGGCAGAAAATCCCACAGCAACAGATTAACTCTTCATGTTAGCCACGCCAACCATGGCAATGGCATTTTTGATGGGAGATACTAGGCTTCTCCGAGTGAAAGGTAAGGGTTAGAATTGAATGCCAGAGCCAACACATGTCAACCAGGTGCCTCAACAATGCCCAAATACTGGCTTACAGACACCCCCAGGTTTAGGGTTACGAATTTGGAGAGAGTTTGATGGATTTGGTATAGGATCTGTTTGGAGGTTGTTTATTCTTTACACTTGATCCCCCATTGTCTTCCCTCTTGATTGGTTTATCCCGTTTTAAACTTGAAAAGTTGTTGGTGGGGTTTGCAGCAATACAAGTGGGTTTCTTTTATTGAATTGCACTTCTACAATCGTCATGTTTTTAGGGTTTGGACTAAGTTTTAGGGGTAGGTTTAAATAAAATTGATGAATTTCTACATTTTTGCCCCTCCTTTTTACCACACAGAACATGCTCCTTCCTCTTGATAACTCCATAAAAGCAACACTGAACGGTCACCAAAAACACAGAGTGAGTGATTAAACCACTTCTCTGTACCTGCTTTTGCGGTCAGGGAGAAGCACCCCAGGCTCATCATGGTGGGTGGCGGGACTCGCACTTTAGAAAAACATTTCTCAAGATAAAAACTAAAGAAATTATCTCTGAAATTAGTATTAGGTTTTGATAAACTCAATGGATGGCTCTATATCTTTTGGTTACGGTTCGGGTAAGAGTTTTATCTGCTCTGGCAGACAATAGGAGACCAACTCGTCGCAGTAGCCAAACTAACCACAGCAATGGTTTTTCTGATGGAAAGAGAGCTTCTCAGAGTAAAAGCTTTGCATAAAATTAACGGACAGCGCTTTCTACATGTTTCGCTTGAGGTAGGATTTGGGTTAGGGTAAGGGTTTTATCTGCTCAGCTACACAATCCCAAAGAAAACACCACAGTAACAGAAACCAACTCTTCAAAGTAGCCAAACTAACCACAGTAAAGTAATTTCTGATGGAAAGTACCGAGCTTCTCGGAGTGCTAGTTCCAGATGAAATTAACAGACGACTCCTTCTACACGTTTCACGTAAGAGTAAGGGTTTTATCTGTTCAGTCAGATAATCCCAAAGAAATACAACAGCAACAGACAGTCTTGGTGGTAGCCAATGGCATTTCTGATGGAGTGTAGCAAGCTTCTCGCAGCGATAGTTTTGTCTAAAATAAACGGACGGCTCTTTCTACATGTTTCAGTTGGTTTAGTGCAAGTGTTTTACCTGCTCAGGCAGACAATCCCACAAAAAATAGCACAGCAACAGAGACTAACACTTCACGGTAGCCAAGCTAAACACAGCAAGGAAAATTCAGAAATAAAGTACCGACTTTCTCGTACTCGAAATTTTGGATCAAACTGACTTTCCTCATGTTTTGGTTGAGGTAGGGTTTGGTTAAGGGTTTTATCTGCTCAGGAAACTATCTCACAGCAACAGCGACTAACCCTTCGCAGTAGCAAAGCTCGCCACGGCAATGGCATTTCTGATGGAAAGTACCCAGCTTCTCGGAGTGACAGTTTTGGATCTTATTGATGTATGCTCTTTCTACAACGTTTCGTTTTGGTTAGCGTAAGTGTTTACCTGCTCAGGCAGACAATCCCACAGCAACAGAGACTAACTTCGTCATAGCCAAGCTAAACACAGCAATGGCACTGCTCTTCTCAAGTACCAACTTTCTGAGTGACCGTTTCGGAAAAAAAATTTCACGGAGGCTGTTTCTACGTTTCACTTAGAGTAAGGGTTTTATCAGCTCAGGCAGACAATCGCACAGAGAATACCACAGCAACAGAGACGAACTCTTCGTAGTAGCCGAGCTAACTACGGCAATGGCGTTACTGATGGAAATTACCAAGCTTCTCGGAGTGAAAGTTTTGGATAACATTAATGGACGGCTCTTTCTAAATGTTTCATTTATAGTAAGGATTTTATCTGTTCAGGCGGACAATCCCGCAGATATTACAATAGCAACAGAGACCAACTCTTCGCAGTAGCCAAGCTAACCACGGCAATGGCATTTCTGATGGAAAGGACCAAACTTCTCGGAGTAAAAGTTTTAGATAACATTAATGGACGGCTCTTTCTACATGTTTCACTTATGTAAGGGTTTTACCTGTTCAGTCGGACAATCCCGCAGAAATACAACAGCAACAGACTTTCTCGTTGCCAAGCTAACCACGTTAATGGCATTTCTGATGGAAAGTACCAAACGTCTCAGAGTATACGTTTTAGATAAAATTAATGGACGGCTCTTTCTACATTTTTCACTTAGTTGTAAGGGTTTTATCAGCTCAGCCAAACAATCACACAGAGAATACCACAGCAACAAAGTCCAACTCTTCGCAGTAGCCAAGCTAACCACAGCAATGGTATTTCTGATGGAAAGTACCAAGCTTCTTGGAGTAATAGTTTTGGATGAAATTAATGGAGGGCTCCGTCTACATATTTCGCTTAATTGTAAGGGTTTTATCAGCTCAAGCAGTCAATCGCACAGAAAATACCACAGCAACAGAGAATCTCTGTAGTAGCCAAGCTAACTACGGCAATGGCATTCCTGATGGAAAGTACCAAGCTTCTCGGAGTGAAAGTTTTGGAAAACATTAATGGACGGCTCTTCCTACAGGTTTCGTTAAGATGTAAGGGTTTTACTTGTTCAGTCAAACAATCGCACAGAGAATACCACAGCAACAGAGACTAACTCTTCGCAGCAGCCAAGCTAACCACCGCAACGGCATTTCTGATGGCAAGTACCAACCTTCTCGGAGTGAAAGTTTTGGTTAACATTAATGGACGCCTCTTTCTACAGGTTTCACTTATGGTAAGGGTTTTATCTGTTCAGGCGGACAATCCCGCAGAAATACCACAGCAACAGACAGTCTTGGTGGCAGCCAATGGCATTTCTGATGGAAAGGACCAAACTTCTCGGAGTGAAAGTTTTAGATAACATTAATGGACGGCCCTTTCTACATGTTTCACTTATGGTAAGGGTTTTATCTGTTCAGTCGGACAATCCCGCAGAAATACAACAGCAACAGACTCTTCGTCGTAGCCAAGCCAACCACGGCAATGGCATTTCTGATGGAAAGTACCAAACCTCTCAGAGTATACGTTTTAGATAAAAGTAATGGACGGCTCTTTCTACATTTTTCGCTTAGTTGTAAGGGTTTCATCAGCTCAGCCAAACAATCACACAGAGAATACCACAGCAACAAAGTCCAACTCTTCGCTGTAGCCAAGCTAACCACAGCAATGGCATTTCTGATGGAAAGTACCAAGCTTCTTGGAGTAATAGTTTTGGATGAAATTAATGGACTGCTCCGTCTACATATTTCGCTTAATTGTAAGGGTTTTATCAGCTCAGGCAATCAATCGCACAGAAAATACCACAGCAACAGAGAAAAACTCTGTAGTAGCCAAGGTAACTACGGCAATGGCATTCCTGATGGAAAGTACCAAGCTTCTCGGAGTGAAAGTTTTGGTTAACATTAATGGACGCCTCTTTCTACACGTTTCACTTATGGTAAGGATTTTATCTGTTGAGGCGGACAATCCCGCAGAAATACAACAGCAACAGAGACTGTCTGCCTAAGCAGATAAAACCCTTATACTAAACTTATCCCAACCCTTACAAAAACATGTAGAAAGAGCCAGCCGCTAATTATATCTGAACCACAAGCTCCGAAACACTCCGTATCTTCCACCAGAAATACCATTGCCGTGGTTAGCTTGGCTCCTGCCAAGAATTAATCCCACAAATAATACCATAGCAAGAGACTGTCTTGGCGGTTGCCAAGCTAACCACTGCAGTGGCATTTCTGATGCGAAGTACAGAGCTGCTCGGTATGCAAAATTTGGATAAAATTAACAGACGGCTCTTTCAACACGTTTGGGTTGGGGTTTGTATTAGGGTAGAGGTTTTACCTGCTCAGGCAGCAAATCCCACAGAAAACTCCACAGCAAGAGACCAACTCTTCGCGGTAGCCAAGCTAACCAAGGCTCCGGCATTTCACACTGAACATACTAGGTTAACTTTATGGTTAGGGTTGAATGCCAGAGCCAACACATGTCAACTGAGCACTTCCGCCAATGCCCAACTGCTGGATTAGAAATACCCCTAGGATTAGAGATATGGATAGAGTTTGATTGGTTAAGTCTGGGGGCAATTTGGGTGTTTATACGTTACAACTGATCTCCCAGTCTTATATCTTGATTACTTTATCCCGTTTTAAACTTGAAAAGTTGTTGGTGGGGTTTGGAACAATACAAGTGTTTGTTGTTTTTTTTTTTTTTTTTCAAATTGAACTTTTCTGCAATTGCAATTTAATGTGTTAAGAGTTAAGACTAAGGTTTAGATCAAATTGATCAATTTCTGCACTTTTTTCCTTTTTACCACTCAGAACATGCCCCTTCTCTTGATGCTCCCATAAAAGGAACATTGAGCGTCATCTAAAGCACAGAGCTTGTGATTAAACAACTTCTCTGTACCCGCTTAGCGCTCAGGAAGAAGCACCCCAGCTCATCATCGTGGGTGGCAGGACTCACTTTAGAAAAACATTTCTCACGATAAAAACTAAAGAACTTATCCCCAAAAGTAGGATTAGGTTTGGCTAAACGTAACGGATGGCTCCATATCTTTCGGTTAGGGTTGGGGCAAGGGTTTCATCTATTCTGGCCCACAATCCTACAGAGAATACCACAGCAAGACACCAACTCGTCGCAGTAGCCAAGCTAACCACGGCAATGGTATTTCTGATGGAAAGTACTGAGCTTTTCAGAGTAAAAGTTTCGCATAAAATCAACGGAGAGCACTTTCTACATGTTTCACTTGAAGTAAGGTTTGGGTTAGGGCTCATCTGCTCAGTCACACAAGCCCACAAAAAAATACCACAACAACAGAGAATAATTCTTAGCAGTAGCCCGGCTATCTATGGCAAAGTCATTTCTGAAAGAAAGAACCAAGCTTCTTAGAGTGAAAGTTTTGGATAAAATTAATGGAGGACTCTTTCTATATCTTTCGGTTAGGGATGAGTTAGGCTAAGATTTTTATCTGCTCGGGCAAACAATCCAACACACAATACCACAGCAACAGAGAAATATTCTTCGCAGTAGCATTTCTGAACATGGAATGATAGTTTCAGATAAAACTAATGGATTGCCCTTTCTACATGTTTCGGTTGGGATAGGGTAAGGGTTTTACCTGCTCAGGCAGACAATCTCACAGCAACAGAGGCTAACTCTTCGCAGTAGCAAAGCTCACCATGGCAATGACATTTCTGATGGAAAGTACCAAGCTTCTCGGAGTGACAGTTTTTCGATCTTATTAACGTATGCACTTTCTACAATTTTTCGGTTTGGTTGGCGCAAGGGATTTACCTGCTCAGGCAGACAATCCCACAGCAACAGAGAATTACTTCGTCGTAAACAAGCTAACCACAGCAATGGCACTGCTCTTCTCAAGTACCGAGCTTCTGAGTGATACTTTCGGGGCAAAAAAATTGACAGAGGCCGTTTCCACATGTTTCACTTAGGGTAAGGGTTTTATCAGCTCAGGCAGACAATCGCACAGAGACTAACTCTTCGCAGTAGCCAAGCTCATTACAGCAATGGCATTTCTGATGGAAAGTACCAAGCTTCTCGGAGTGAAAGTTTTGGATAACATTGCTGAACAGCTCTTTCTACATATTTCGCTTAGTTTTAAGGGTTTTGTCAGCTCAGTCAGACAATCCCACAAAAAAATACCAAAACAGAGAATAATTCTTAGCAGTAGCCAGGCTATCGATGGCAATGTCATTTCTGAAAGAAAGAACCGAGCTACTTAGAGTGAAAGTTTTGGATAAAATTAATGGAGGGCTCTTTCTACATTTTTCGGTTAGGGATGAGTTAGGCTAAGATTTTTATCTACTCAGGCAAACAATACCACAGCAACAGAACATGGAGTGATAGGGTTAGGTAGTTGCATTGCTGAACGGCTCTTTCTACATATTTCGCTTAGTGTCAGGGTTTTATCAGCTCAGACAATCCCACAAAAAAATACAACAACAAAGAATGATTCTTAGCAGTAGCCAGGCTATCTATGGCAAAGTCATTTCCGAGAGAAAGTACCAAGCTTCTCGGAGTGAAAGTTTTGTATAACATTAATGGACGGCACTTTCTACATGTTTCACTTACGGTAAGGGTTTTATCTGTTCAGGCGGACAAACCCACAGAAATACAACAACAACAGAGACTAACTATTCGTGGTAGCCAAGCTAACCAGGGCAATGACATTTCTGATGGAAAGTACCAAGATTTGGAGGGAAAGATTTGGGTAAAATTAATGCCCGGCTTTTTTACATATTTCGCTTAGAATAAGGGTTTTATCCGTTTACACGGACAATCCCTCAGAAATACAACAGCAACAGAGACCAACTCTTCGTGGTAACCAAGCTAACCACGGCAATGGCATTTGTGATGGAAAGTAGAGGTACTCGTAGTAAAAATTTTTAATAAAATTACCGAACGGCTCTTTCAACATATTTCACTTAGTATAAGGGTTTTATCAGCTCAGGCAGTCAATCGCACAGACAATAGCAGAGCAACGTAGACTAACTCTTCGCAGTAGCCAAGCTAACCACGGCAATGGCATTTCTGATGGAAAGTACCAAGATTGTTGGAGTGAAAGTTTTGGATAAAATTAATGGACGGCTCTTTATACATGTTTCACTTATGGTAAGAGTTTTATCAGCTCAGGCAGACAATCGCACAGAGAATATCACAGCAATAGAGACAAACTCTTCGCAGTAGCCAAGCTAACCACGCCAATTGCATTCCTGAAGGAAAGAACCAAGCTTCTCGTAGTAAACGTTTTGGATAAAAATCAACGGATGGTCCCTGCTACATATTTTGGTTGACGTAGTGTTTGAGTTTAGGGTCAAGTTTTTCTGCTCTGGCGGACAGTGCCCAAGCGCTGGCTTAGCGATACCCCAATATGAGAGTTCTGGAGAGATTGACGGGTTCAATTTGGATGTTTTTTCTTTATAACTGATCTGCCACTGTCATGTATCTTGATTAGTTTATCCCGTGTTAAACTTGAAAAATTGCTGGTGAGGTTTGGAGCATTATAAACAATTTTTTTTAAATTGAAGTTCTTTGCTATGGCAGTTTTTTAGAGTTATGTTTCAATGAAATTGATAGATTTCTCCATTTTACCAATCAGAGGATGCATCTTGACTCAAAAGCACACAGATTGACATTATCCACCGTTTATTCTGTTTTAAACTTGAAAAGTTGTTGGTGGGGTTTGGAGCATTATAAGTGATTTTTTTTAGTTGAAGTTCACTGCTATTGCAGTTTGTTTTTAGGGTTAGGTTTAAAATAAAAGTAATTGATGGCTTTCTCAATTTTTTTCTTTTACCACTCAGAGCACGCTCTTTGCCTCAAAAGCCCAGAGCTTGTAATCAAAATCACTTCTCTGTACCTGCTTCATGCTCAGGAAGAAGCACCGCAGCTCATCATCGTGGGTGGCGGACTCACACTTAGAAACATTTGTCAAACCAAGAATGACAGAAATGACCGCTGAAAGTGTAGTCTTCTGAATCTTTTGGTTAGGATTAGGTTTGCATAATTTGACAGAAATGGCATTTCTGATGGAAAGTACCGAGCTTCTCAAAATCAAAGTTTTGGATAAAATTAATGGATGTCTCTTTCTACATCTTTTGGCCAGGGTTTGCGTAGGGTTACAGTGAGGGTTTTTCCTACTATAAAGTAGTTCCACAGACAATACCACAGCAACAGACAGTCTGCCTGAGCAGATAAAACTCTTATACTAAACCTATCCCAACCCTTACAGAAAGATGTAGAAAGAGCCATCCGTTAATTATATCCAAACCTTAAGCTCCGTGACAGTATTTTCCGTCAAATACCATTGCCGTGGTTAGCTTGACTTCGGCTAAGAATTAATCCCACAAAGAATACCATAGCAACAGACACTGTCTTGGCGGTTGCCAAGCTAACCATTGCAATGGCATTTCTGATGGAAAGTACAGAGCTTCTCGGTGTGAAAGGTTTGGATAAAAATCAACATACAGCTCTTTCAACACGCAAGGGTAGGATTTGTGTTAAGGTAAAGTTTTTACCTGCTCAGGCAGAAAATCCCACAGCAACAGAGATTAACTCTTCATGTTAGCCACGCCAACCATGGCAATGGCATTTTTGATGGGAGATACTAGGCTTCTCCGAGTGAAAGGTAAGGGTTAGAATTGAATGCCAGAGCCAACACATGTCAACCAGGCGCCTCAACAATGCCCAAATACTGGCTTACAGATACCCCCAGGTTTAGGGTTACGAATTTGGAGAGAGTTTGATGGATTGGGTATAGGATCTGTTTGGAGGTTGTTTATTCTTTACACTTGATCCCCCATCGTCTTCCCTCTTGATTGGTTTATCCCGTTTTAAACTTGAAAAGTTGTTGGTGGGGTTTGCAGCAATACAAGTGGGTTTCTTTTATTGAATTGCACTTCTACAATCGTCATGTTTTTAGGGTTTGGACCAAGTTTTAGGGGTAGGTTTAAATAAAATTGATGAATTTCTACATTTTTGCCCCTCCTTTTTACCAAACAGAACATGTTCCTTCCTCTTGATAACTCCATAAAAGCAACACTGAACGGTCACCAAAAGCACAGAGTGAGTGATTAAACCACTTCTCTGTACCTGCTTCGCGGTCAGAGAGAAGCACCCCAGGCTCATCATGGTGGGTGGCGGGACTCGCACTTTAGAAAAACATTTCTCAAGATAAAAACTAAAGAAATTATCTCTGAAATTAGTATTAGGTTTTGATAAACTCAATGGATGGCTCTATATCTTTTGGTTACGGTCGGGGTAAGAGTTTTATCTGCTCTGGCAGACAATCCTACAGACAATACCACAGCAATAGAGACCAACTCGTCGCAGTAGCCAAACTAACCACAGCAATGGTATTTCTGATGGAAAGTAGAGAGCTTCTCAGAGTAAAAGCTTTGGATAAAATTAACGGACAGCGCTTTCTACATGTTTCGCTTGAGGTAGGATTTGGGTTAGGGTAAGGGTTTTATCTGCTCAGCTACACAATCCCAAAGAAAACACCACAGTAACAGAGACCAACTCTTCATAGTAGCCAAACTAACCACAGCAAAGTCATTTCTGATGGAAAGTACCGAGCTTCTCGGAGTGATAGTTCCGGATGAAATTAACAGACGACTCTTTCTACATGTTTCACGTAAGAGTTTTATCTGCTCAGCCAGATAATCCCAAAGAAATACCACAGCAACAGACAGTCTTGGTGGTAGCCAAGCCAACCATGGCAATGGCATTTCTGATGGAGTAGCAAGCTTCTCGCAGCGATAGTTTTGGCTAAAATAAACGGATGGCTCTTTCTACATGTTTCGGTTACTTTAGTTTAAGTGTTTTACCTGCTCAGGCAGACAATCCCACACAAAATAGCACAGCAACAGAGACTAACACTTCACGGTAGCCAAGCTAAACACAGCAAGGAAAATTCAGAAATAAAGTACCGACATTCTCGTACTCGAAATTTTAGATCAAACTAACTGACTTTGTTTTGGTTGAGGTAGGGTTTGGTTAAGGGTTTTATCTGCTCAGGAAAAAAATCTCACAGCAACAGCGACTAACCCTTCGCAGTAGCAAAGCTCACCGCAGCAATGGCATTTCTGATGGAAAGTACCCAGCTTCTCGGAGTGACAGTTTTGGATCTTATTGATGTATGCTCTTTCTACAACGTTTCATTTTGGTTAGCGTAAGTGTTTTACCTGCTCAGGCAGACAATCCCAAAGCAACAGAGACTAACTTCGTCGTAGCCAAGCTAAACACAGCAATGGCACTGCTCTTCTCAAGTACCGACTTTCTGAGTGACAGTTTCGGAAAAAAATTTCACGGAGGCTGTTTCTACATGTTTCACTTAGAGTAAGGGTTTTATTAGCTCAGGCAGACAATCGCACAGAGAATACCACAGCAACAGAGACGAACTCTTCGTAGTAGCCAAGCCAACTACGGCAATGGCGTTACTGATGGAAATTACCAAGCTTCTCGGAGTGAAAGTCTTGGATAACATTAATGGACGGCTCTTTCTAAATGTTTCGTTTATAGTAAGGATTTTATCTGTTCAGGCGGACAATCCCGCAGATATTACAATAGCAACAGAGACCAACTCTTCGTGGTAGCCAAGCTAACCACGGCAATGGCATTTCTGATGGAAAGTACCAAACTTCTCGGAGTAAAAGTTTTGGATAAAATTAATGGACGGCTCATTCTACATGTTTCGCTTAGTTGTAAGGGTTTTATCTGTTCAGGCGGACAATCCCGCAGAAATACAACAGCGACAGTCTGCCTAAGCAGATAAAACCCTTATACTAAACCTAACCCAACCCTTACAAAAAGATGTAGAAAGAGCCAGCCGCTAATTATATCCGAACCACAAGCTCCGAAACACTCAGTATCTTCCACCAGAAATACCATTGCCGTGGTTAGCTTGGCTCCTGCTGAGAATTAATCCCACAAATAATACCATAGCAACAGAGACTGTCTTGGAGGTTGCCAAGCTAACAATAGCATGTCTGATGGAAAGTACAGAGCTTCTCGGTATGCAAGATTTGGATAAAATTAACAGATGGCTCTTTCAACACGTTTGGGTTGGGTTAGGGTTTGTATTAGGGTAAAGCTTTTATCTGCTCAGGCAGCAAATCCCACAGTAAACCCCCACAGCAAGAGACCAACTCTTCGTGGTAGCCAAGTTAACCATGGCAACGGCATTTCAGATTGAAAATACTAGGTTAACTTTATGGTTAGGGTTGAATGCCAGAGCCAACACATGTCAACTGAGCACCACCGCCAATGCCCAAGTGCTGGACTAGAAATACCCCCAGGATTAGGGATATGAATAGAGTTTGATTGGTTAAGTCTAAGGGACATTTGGGTGTTTATTCGTTACAACTGATCTCCCATCGTCTTATATCTTGATTACTTTATCCCGTTTTAAACTTGAAAAGTTGTTGGTGGGGTTTGGAACAATATAAGTGTTTGTTTTGTTTTGTTTTTTTTTATTTGAACTTTTCTGCAATTGCAATTTAATGTTTTAAGAGTTAAAACTAAGGTTTAGATCAAATTGATGAATTTCTGCACTTTTTTTCCCTTTTTACACTCCGAACATGCCCCTTCTCTTGATGCTGCCATAAAAGGAAAGTTGAAGTCATCTAAAGCACAGAGCTTGTGATTAAACAAATTCTCTGTACCCGCTTAGCGCTCAGGAAGAAGCACCCCAGCTCATCATCGTGGGTGGCGGGACTCACTTCAGAAAAACATTTCTCACGATAAAAACTAAAGAACTTATCCCCGAAAGTAGGATTAGGTTTGGCTAAACGTAACGGATGGCTCTATATCTTTCGGTTAGGGTTGGGGCAAGGGTTTCATCTGCTCTGGCACACAATCCTACAGAGAATACCACAGCAAGACACCAACTCGTCGCAGTAGCCAAGCTAACCACAGCAATGGTATTTCTAATGGAAAGTACTGAGCTTCTCAGAGTAAAAGTTCTGCATAAAATGAACGGAGAGCGCTTTCTACATGTTTCACTTGAAGTAAGGTTTGGGTTAGGACTTCTGCTCAGTCACACAATCCCACAAAAAAATACAACAGAATAACTCTTAGCAATAGCCAAGCTATCCATGACAGTCATTTCTGATGGAAAGTACTGAGATTTTCCAACTGAAAGGTTTGGATAAAATTAATAGATTGCTCTTTCGGTTAGGGATGAGTTAGGTTAAGAGTTTTGTCTGCTCAGGCAAGCAATACAACACCACATCAACAGGTACTACCTCTTCACAGTAGCATTTCTGAACATGGAGTGATAGTTTCAGATAAAATTAACGGATTGCTCTTTCTAGATGTTTCGGTTGGGATAGGGTTTTACCTGCTAAGGCAGAAAATCCTACAGAGAATACCACTGCAACAGAGAATAACTTCGATAGACAAGCTAACCACAGTAATTGCATTTCAGATGGAATGTACCGAGCTGCTCGGGAATAAAATCTTTGGATAAAATTAAGGGTTGAGTCGTTCCACATTTTTGGTTAGAGTAGAGTTACGGTAAGGGTTTTATCTGCTCAGCCATACAATCCCACGGCAACAGAGACTAACTCTTCATAGTAGCCAAACTAACCACAGCAAAGTCATTTCTGATGGAAAGTACCGAGCTTCTCGGAGTGATAGCTCCGGATGAAATTAACAGCCAACTCTTTCTACATGTTTCACTTAAGAGTAAGGGTTTTATCTGCTCAGCCAGATAATCCCATAGAAATACCACAGCAACAGACAGTCTTGGTGGTAGCCAAGCCAACCACAGCAATGGCATTTCTGATGGAGAGCAGCGAGCTTGTCGCAGCGATAGTTTTGGTTAAAATAAACGGATGGTTCTCTCTACATGTTTCGGTTGGGTTAGGGTAAGTGTTTTATCTGCTCAGGCAGACAATCACACAGCGACAGAGACTACCACTTCGCGGTAGCCAAGCTAAACACAGAAATGAAAATTTTTAAGTACCGACTTTCTCGTAGACAACTTTGGATCAAATTAACTGATGACTTTCTTCATGTTTTGGTTGAGGTAGGGTTTGCGTAAGGGTTTTATCTGCTCAGGCAAACCATCTCACAGCAACAGACTAACTCTTCGCAATAGCAAAGCTCACCATGGCAATGGCATTTCTGATGGAAAGAACTAGGCTTCTCGGAGTGACAGTTTTGGATCTTATTTAAATATGCTCCTAAAACAATGTTTCTTTTTGGTTAGCGTAAGGGTTTTGTTTACCTACTCAGGCAGACAATCCCACAGCAACAGAGGCTAACTTCGCCGTAGCCAAGCTAAACACAGCAATGGCACTGCTCTTCTCAAGTACCGAGCTTCTGGGTGATAGTTTCGGGGAAAATTCACGGAGGCCGTTTCTACATGTTTCAGTTAGGGTAAGGGTTTTATCAGCTCAGGCAGACAATCGCACGGAGAATACAACAGCAACAGAGACTAACTCTTCGCAGTAGCCAAGCTAACCACGGCAATGGCATTTCTGATGGAAAGTACCAACCTTCTCGGAGTGAAAGTTTTGGATAAAATTACTGGACGGCTCTTTCTACATATTTCGCTAAGCGTAAGGGTTTTATCTGCCCAGTCAAACAATCCCACAAAAAAATACCACACCAGAGAATAACTCTTCGCAGTAGCCAAGCTATCCATGACAGTTATTTCTAATGGAAAGTACTGAGCTTTTCCAACTGAAAGGTTTGGATAAAATTAACAGATTGCCCTTTCTACATCTTTCGGTTAGGGATGAGTTTGGCTAAGAGTTTTATCTGCTCAGGCAAACGATACCACAGCAACAACCTCTTCGCAGTAGCATTTCTGAACATAGATAGTTTCAGATAAAACTAACAGATTGCTCTTTCTACATGTTTCGGTTGGGATAGGGTAAGGGTTTTCCCTCTTCAGGCAGACAATCCCACACAATAGCACAACAACAGAGACTAACACTTCGCAGTAGGCAAGCTAAACAGCAATGACAATTCTGAAATAAAGTACCTAGTTTCTCGTAGTCACCATTTTCTATCAAATTAACTGATGACTTTCTTCATGTTTTGGTTGAGGTAGGGTTTGGGATTGGGTAAGGGTTTTATCTACTCGGGCAAACAATCTCACAGCAACAGAGACTAAATCTTCTCATTATCAAAGCTCACCATGGGAATGGGAGTGACAGTTTTGGATCTTAACGTATGCTCTTTCTACAATGTTTCGGTTTGGTTAGCGTAAGGATTTTATCAGCTCAGGCAGACAATCGCACATAGATTACCACAGCAAAAGAGACCAACTCTTCGCAGTAGCCAAGGCTAACCACGGCAATGGCATTTCTGACGGAAAGTACCAAACCTCTCGGACTAAGTTTTAGCTAAAATTAATGGATGGCTCTTTCTAAATGTTTGTCTTAGTTGTAAGGGTTTTATCAGCTCAGGCAGACAATGGCACAGAATACCACAGCAACAGAGTCTAACTCTTCCCAGTAGCCAAGCTAACCACGGCAATGGCATTTCTGATGGAAAGTACCAAGCTTCTCGGAGTAAAAGCTTTGGATAAAGTTAAAGGTTCTGTCTACATGTTTCGCTTAGTTGTAAGGGTTTTATCAGCTCAGGCAGACAATCGAAAAGAGATTACCACAGCAACAGAGACTACCTCTTCGTAGTAGCCAAGCTAACTACGGCAATGGCATTCCTGATCGAAAGTACCAAGCTTCTCGGAGTGAAAGTTTTAGATAACATTAATGGACGGCACTTTCTACATGTTTCACTTATAGTAAGGGTTTTATCTCTTCAGTCGGGCAATCCCGCAGAAATACAATAGCAACAGAGACTAAGTCTTTGTGGTAGTCAAGCTAACCATGGCAATGGCATTTCTGATGGAAAGTACCAAACTTCTTGGAGTAAAAGTTTTGCATAAAATTAATGGACGGCTCTTTCTACATGCTTCGCTTAGTTGTGCGATTGTCTGCCTGAGCTGATAAAACCCTTACAGAGAACACCACAGCAACAGAGACTAACTTCGTAGTAGCCAAGCTAACTACGGCAATGGCATTACTGATGGAAAGTACCAAGCTTCTCGGAGTGAAAGTTTTAGATAACAATGGACGGCTCTTTCTACATGTTTCACTTATGGTAAGGGTTTTACCTGTTCAGTCGGCAATGCCGCAGAAATACAACAGCAGCAGACTCTGTCGTAGTCAAGATAACCACGGCAATGGCATTTCTGATGGAAAGTACCAAACCTCTCCGAGTATACATTTTAGATAAAATTAATGGACGGCTCTTTCTACATTTTTCGCTTAGTTGTAAGGGTTTTATAAGCTCAGCCAAACAATCACACAGAGAATACCACAGCAACAAAGTCCAATTCTTCGCAGTAGCCAAGCTGACCACGGCAATGGCATTTCTGATGGAAGGTACCAAGCTTCTTGGAGTAATAGTTTTGGATGAAATTAATGGACGGCTCTGTCTACATGTTTTGCTTAATTCTAGGGTTTTATCAGCTCAGGCAGTCAATCGCACAGAAAATACCACAGCAACAGAGAAAAACTCTGTAGTAGCCAAACTAACCACCGAGATGGAATTTCTGATGGAAAGTACCAAGCTTCTCGGAGTGAAAGTTTTGGTTAACATTAATGGACGCCTCTTTCTACAGGTTTCACTTATGGTAAGGGTTTTATCTGTTCAGGCGGACAATCCCGCAGAAATACAACAGCAACAGAGACTGTCTGCCTAAGCAGATAAAACCCTTCTACTAAACCTAACCCAATCCTTACAAAAAGATGTAGAAAGACCCAGCCGCTAATTATATCCGAACAAAAAGCGCCGAAACACTCAGTATCTTCCACCAGAAATACCATTGCCGTGGTTAGCTTGGCTCCTGCTAAGAATTAATCCCACAAATAATACCATAGCAACAGAGACGGTCTTGGAGGTTGCCAAGCTAACAATAGCATTTCTGATGGGAAGTACAGAGCTTCTCGGTATGCAAAATTTGGATAAAATTAACAGACGGCTCTTTCAACACGTTTGGGTTAGGGTTTGTATTAGGGTAGAGGTTTTACCTGCTCAGGCAGCAAATCCCACAGAAAACCCCCACAGCAAGAGACCAACTCTTCGCGGTAGCCAAGCTAACCACGGCTCTGGCATTTTACACTGAATATACTAGGTTAACTTTATGGTTAAGGTTGAATGCCAGAGCCAACACATGTCAACTGAGCACCTCCGCCAATGCCCAAGTGCTGGATTAGAAATACCCCCAGGATTAGGGATATGGATAGAGTTTGATTGGTTAAGTCTAGGGGCTATTTGGTGTTTATTCGTTACAACTGATCTCCCAGTCTTATATCTTGATTACTTTATCCCGTTTTAAACTTGAAAAGTTGTTGGTGGGGTTTGGAACAATACAAGCGTTTGTTTGTTTTGTTCAAATTGAACTTTTCTGCAATTGCAATTTAATGTTTTAAGAGTTAAGACTAAGGTTTAGGATTAGATCAAATTGATGAATTTCTGCACTTTTTTTCCTTTTTACACTCACAACATGCCCCTTCTCTTGATGCTCCCATGAAAGGAACATTGAACGTCATCTAAAGCACAGAGCTTGTGATTAAACAACTATTCTGTACCCGCTTAGTGCTCAGGAAGAAGCACCCCAGCTCATCATCGTGGGTGGCGGGACTCACTTTAGAAAAACATTTCTCACGATAAAAACTAAAGAACTTATCCCCGAAAGTAGGATTAGGTTTGGCTAAACGTAACGGATGGCTCCAGATCTTTCGGTTAGGGTTGGGGTAAGGGTTTCATCTGCTCTGGCACACAATCCTACAGAGAATACCACAGCAAGACACCAACTCGTCGCAGTAGCCAAGGTAACCACGGCAATGGTATTTCTAATGGAAAGTACTGAGCTTTTCAGAGTAAAATTTTTGCATAAAATGAACGGAGAGCGCTTTCTACATGTTTCACTTGAGGTAAGGTTTGGGTTAGGACTTCTGCTCAGTCACACAATCCCACAAAAAAATACAACAGAGAATAACTCTTAGCAGTAGCCAAGCTATCCATGAAAAAGTCATTTCTGGTGGAAAGTACTGAGATTTTCCAACTGAAAGGTTTGGATAAAACTGATTGCTCTTTCTACATCTTTCGGTTAGGGATGAGTTAGGCTAAGACTTTTGTCTGCTCAGGCAAACAATACCACATCAACAGGTACTACCTCTTCGCAGTAGCATTTCTGAACATGGAGTGATAGTTTCAGATAAAATTAACGGATTGCTCTTTGTAGATGTTTCGGTTGGGATAGGGTTAGGGTTTTACCTGCTGAGGCAGAAAATCCTATAGAGAATACCACTGCAACAGAGAATAACTTCGATAGACAAGCTAACCACAGTAATTGCAATTCAGATGGAATGTACCGAGCTGCTCGGAATAAAATCTTTGGATAAAATTAAGGTTTGGGTCGTTCCACATCTTTTGGTTAGAGTACAGTTACAGTAAGGGTTTTATCTGCTCAGGCAGACCATCCCACAGAAAATACCACGGCAACAGAGACTAACTCTTCAGAGTAGCCAAACTAACCACAGCAAAGTCATTTCTGATGGAAAGTACCGAGCTTCTCGGAGTGATAGTTCCGGATGAAATTGACAGCCAACTCTTTCTACATTTTTCACTTAAGAGTAAGGGTTTTATCTGCTCAGCCAGAGAATCCCATAGAAATACCAAAGCAACAGGCAGTCTTGGTGGTAGCCAAAGCCGACCACGGCAATGGCATTTCTGATGGAGAGTAGCGAGCTTGTCGCAGCGATAGTTTTGGGTAAAATAAACGGATGGTTCTCTCTACATGTTTCGGTTGGGTTAGGGTAAGTGTTTTACCTGCTCAGGCAGACAATCCCACAGCGACAGACACTACCTCTTCGCAGTAGCCAAGCTAAACACGGCAATGGCATTTCTGCAGGAAAGAACAGAGCTACTCGGAATGAAAATTTTGGATGAAATTAACGGAGTGCTTTCTACATGTTTCGCTTAGGGCAAGGGTTTTATCCGTTTAGGCGGACAATCCCTCAGAAATCCCACAGCAACAGAGACCAACTCTTCATCGTAGCCAAGCTAACCATGGCAATGCGGATGGAACGTACCGAGTTTCTCGGCGCGATAGTTTTGGATGAAATAAACAGATGGCTCTTTCTACATGTTTCGGTTGTTTTACCTGCTCAGGCAGACAATCCCACAGCAACAGAGACTAACTCATCGTGGTAACAAAGCTCACCATGACAATGGCATTTCTGATGGAAAATACTGAGCTTCTCAGAGTAAAATTTTTGGATCCAGTTAAAAAAAATGACTTTCTACATTTCGGTTGGGGTAAAGCTCTATCTGCTCAGGCAGATAATCCCACAGAAAGTGACTAACCCTTCACGGTCGCCAAACTAAGCACAACAATGTCATTTCTGAAAGAGAGTACTGAGCTTCTCGTAGTCAAAGTTTTGGATCAAATTAACAGATGGTTCTTTCTACATGTTTCGGTTTAGGTAAAGTTTTAACTGCTCAGGTGGACAGTGCCTAAGCGCTGGCTTGGAGAAACCCTCAGGATAAGGGTTATGGAGAGAGTTTGATGGGTTAATGGTAGGTTCAATTTGGATGTTTTTTCTTATTTACAATTGATCTCCCACTGTCTTGTATCTTGATTGGTTTACCCCGTTTAAACTTGAAAAATTGATGGTGGGGGTTGAGCATTATAAATGATTTTTTTTAAGTTCACTGCTACGGCAGTTTGTTTTTAGGGTTAGGTTTAAATAAAATTGACATCACAGCTCATTGCATCACAGCTCATCACCGTGGGTAGCAGGACTCACTTTAGAAACACATTTCTCAAGTTAACTAAAAAAAATGATTCCTGAAATGGCACATGTTCTTCATAAATTCCATGTCCAATATAATTGTTATCCTCGTTAAATGTTGTATTATGTAGATCCCTCCTCTGTTGCTCCCCCTGAGACATCTTATTTTATCTCCCTGTTAAAGGAGTTTTTCTAGGGAGTTCCTTATCCAATGAGAGGGTCTAAGGACACGATGTTGTGTTGCTATTAAGCCCACTGAGGCAAATCTGTAATATTGGGTTAGGGTTGCCATTTCTTCCGATTAGGGTTGGGGTAGGGTAAGGGTTTTATCTGCTCTGAAAGACAATCCTACAGAGAATACCACAGCAATAGAGACCAAGTCTTCACGGTAGCCAAGCTAACCACGGTAATGGTATTTATAATGGAAAGCACAGAGCTTCTCAGAGTGATAGTTTGGATAAAATTAACGGATGCCTCCTTCTACATGACTCAGTTGAGTTAGGGTACGGGATTTATCTACTCAGGCAGACAATACCACAGCAACAGAGACTAACATCGCGGTAGCCAACGTAACCACGGCAATGGCTTTTATTATGGAGAGTTTTGGATAAAATTAATTGTCGGATTTTTCCACACCTTTGGGTTGGGGTAAGGTTTTTGTTAGGGTAATATTTTAGCTGCTCGGGCAGACAATCCCACAAAGAACACCACAGCAATAGAGACCAACTCTTCGCAGTACGCAAGCGAACCATGGCAATGGAATTTCTGATGGATAATACTGACCTTCTCAGAGTTAAAGTTCAGGGTTGAATGCCCAGGATAGCACGTGTCACCAGAGTGCCTCCGCCAGTGCTGGCTTGGAGATACCCCCAGAATTAGGGTTAGGGATGTGGATAGAGTTTGATGGATTAAGGATACAGTAAATTGGGATGTTTCTTCTTTACAATTCACCTCCCATTGTCTTCCATCTTGATTAGTTTACCCTGCTTTAAGCTTGAAAAGTTATTGCTGGGGTTTAGACTAATATAAGCTTCTCTTTTTTTGAAATTGTCTGCTATTGCAATTTAATGTTGTCAGATTAAGGGTTAGGTCTGGATAAAACCGGTGGATTTCTGGATTTTTCCCCCCTTTTCAACCCCTCAGAATGCACTCCTTCCTCGAAGCTCCCATAAAGGAGCACTCAACGGTCATAAAAGCAGAGTTTGTCATTAATCAACTTCCCTATACCCGCTTTGCGCTTAGGAAGATTCATGACAGCCCACTATCGTGGCTGGCGGGAATCACTTTCTACTCATGTTTTTGTAATGTGTGTGCGTATATGTCTGTTAGTGTAGATAGCGGGACCGGAAACTAAAGCATTTATGATCCCAATTCTTTTTGGAGGTGGTAGGTATTGTCTGAGAGTAAAGGAAAAATCCCAAAAAATTAAAATTATGCATATACTTTTTTCTAAAAATGGCTAAAAACCACTTTTATCTGCATTTCAGATGATTCTGAACATCTTTCATTTTTTCACCTATGTAAAAAAAAAAACTGGGACTTAGAAATGTTTGGCATTATGCAAAATAAATGCATTTTTGCAAAAATGCACTTATAATCCTAATTTTTTTTGGAGGTGGTAGGTATTGTTCCAGAGAGGACCAGAAAAATAGCAGAAAATTAAAACAATTTTAATACTTATACATAATTATGCAAAATATGCATTTTCTAAAAATGGCTAAAAACCACTTTTCTTGGCATTTCAGATGATTCTCAGCATTTGGGGGAGGGAGTTGGAGGGTAAACAACTTTTCTCAGCATTTCAGATGATTCTGAGCATTTGGGGGGAGGGAGTTGGAGTGGGGGGTCTAGGGGCAGGCGGTTGAAGAGGAGGAAGATTTAGACGGGTGGATAACCAAACCGCTACATTCCAGCAGGGTTCCTCTAGTAGAAACATATTTCAAGTTAAGAACGGCAGAAATGAGCACTGAAATTAGTCTTCTGCAGCTTTTGGTTAGCGTTAGGTTTGGATAAACTTAACGGATGGATCTTACAGTTAGGGCAGACAATCCTACAGCAGAGACTGGCTGCCTGAGCAAAAAAAAAAAAAAACACCTCTTACCCTAGTTCTACCGCCAAGTCCAACAGAAAAACGTAGACTGAGCTATCCGTTAATTTTATCCAAACCTTTGACACCGAGAAGCTCTGTACTTTCCATCAGAAATGCCACTGCAGTGGTTAGCTTGGCAACCGCCAAGACAGTCTCTGTTGCTATGGTATTATTTGTGGGATTAATTCTTAGGAGCCAAACTAACCACAGCAATGTCATTTCTGAAGGAGAAAACCAAGCTTCTCGTAGTCAAAGTTTTAGATCAAATTAACAGATGGTTCTTTCTACATGTTTCGGTTTAGGTAGGGTTTGGGTAAAGTTTTATCTGCTCAGGTGGGCAGTGCCTAAGTGCCGGCTTGGAGAAACCCTCAGGATTAGGGTTATGGAGAGAGTTTAATGGGTTAATGGTAGGTTCAATTTGGATGTTTTTTCTTCTTTACAATTGATCGCCCACTGTCTAATATCTTGATTGGTTTACCCCGTTTAAACTTGAAAAATTGACGGTGGGGGTTGGAGCATTATAAATGATTTTTTTTTTAAGTTCACTGCTATGGCAGTTTGTTTTTAGGGTTATGTTTAAATAAAATTAATTGATGGCTCTCTGCATTTTACCACTCAAAGCACGCTTCTTTCCACAAAAGTACAGAACTTGTGATTAAACCACTTCTCTGTACCTGCTTTATGCTCAGGAAGAAGCATCACAGCTCATCATCGTGGGTAGCAGGACTCACTTTAGAAACATTTCTCTAGAACAACACAGCAACAGAGACTAACTCTTCACAATAGGCAAGCGAACCATGGCAATGGTATTTCTGATGGATAATACTGACCTTCTCGAAGTGAAAGTTTAGGGTTGAATGCCCGGGTCAGCACGTGTCACCAGAGTGCCGGCTTGGAGATACCCCCAGAATTAGGGATGTGGATAGAGTTTGATGGTTTAAGGATACAGTAAATTTGGATGTTACTTCCTTACAATTCACCTCCCATTGTCTTCCATCTTGACTAGTTTACCGTGCTTTAAGCTTCAAAAGTTGTTGGTGGGGTTTAGAGTAATAAGCTTTTTTTGTTTTTATGCTGTCTGCTATTGCAATTTAATGTTTTTAGGGTAAGGATTAGGACTAAGGTTTAGGTCTGGATAAAACTGGTGGATTTCTGAATTATTCCCCTTTTTAACCCCTCAGAAGGCACTCCTTCCTCGAAGCTCCCATAAAGGAGCACTCAACGGTCATAAAAGCAGAGTGTGTCATTAAACAACTTCCCTGTACCCGCTTTGCGCTCCGGAAGATTCATGGCAGCCCATTATCGTGGCTGGCGGGAATCACTTTCTACTCATAGGTTTTCGTAATGTGCGCGTGTGCGTATATGTCTGTTAGTGTAGATAGCGGGACCGGAAACTAAAGCATTTATGATCCCAATTCTTTTTGGAGGTGGTAGGTATTGTCTCAGAGAGTAAAGGAAAAATCCCAGAAAATTAAAATTATGCATAAATATGCCTTTTTCTAAAAATGGCTAAAAACCACTTTTATCTGCATTTCAGATGATTGAGCATCTTTCATTTTTTCACCTATGTAAAAAAAAAAAAAAATGTTTGGCACTATGCAAAATAAATGCATTTTTGCAAAAATGCACTTATAATCCTAATTTCTTTTGGAGGTGGTAGGTATTGTTCCAGAGAGGACCAGAAAAATAGCAAAAAATTAACAATTTTAATAATCATACATAATTATGCAAAATATGCATTTTCTAAAAATGGCTAAAAACCACTTTTCTTGGCATTTCAGATGATTCTGAGCATTTGGGGGGAGGGAGTTGGAGTAGGGGGGTAAACCACTTTTCTCGGCATTTCAGATGATCCAGCATTTGCGGGAAGGGAGTTGGAGGTTTAGGGGCAGGATGAAGAGGAGGAAGATTTAGACGGGTGGATAACCAAACCGCTACATTCCAGCAGGGTTCCTCTAGTAGAAACATATTTCAAGTTAAGAACGGCAGAAATGAGCACTGAAATTAGTCTTCTGCAGCTTTTGGTTCGCGTTAGGTTTGGATAAACTTAACGGATGGATCTTACAGTTAGGGCAGACAATCCTACAGCAGAGACTGGCTGCCTGAGCAAAAAAAAAAAAAAAAACACCTCTTACCCTAGTTCTACCGCCAAGTCCAACAGAAAAACGTTGACTGAGCTATCCGTTAATTTTATCCAAACCTTTGACACAGAGAAGCTCTGTACTTTCCATCAGAAATGCCACTGCAGTGGTTAGCTTGGCAACCCCCAAGACAGTCTCTGTTGCTATGGTATTATTTGTGGGATTAATTCTTAGAAGGAGCCAAACTAACCACAGCAATGTCATTTCTGAAGGAGAAAACCAAGCTTCTCGTAGTCAAAGTTTTAGATCAAATTAACAGATGGTTCTTTCTACATGTTTCGGTTTAGGTAGGGTTTGGGTAAAGTTTTATCTGCTCAGGTGGGCAGTGCCTAAGTGCCGGCTTGGAGAAACCCTCAGGATTAGGGTTATGGAGAGAGTTTAATGGGTTAATGGTAGGTTCAATTTGGATGTTTTTTCTTCTTTACAATTGATCGCCCACTGTCTAATATCTTGTTTGGTTTACCCCGTTTAAACTTGAAAAATTGACGGTGGGGGTTGGAGCATTATAAATGATTTTTTTTTAAGTTCACTGCTATGGCAGTTTGTTTTTAGGGTTATGTTTAAATAAAATTAATTGATGGCTCTCTGCATTTTACCACTCAAAGCACGCTTCTTTCCACAAAAGTACAGAACTTGTGATTAAACCACTTCTCTGTACCTGCTTTATGCTCAGGAAGAAGCATCACAGCTCATCATCGTGGGTAGCAGGACTCACTTTAGAAACACATTTCTCTAGAACAACACAGCAACAGAGACTAACTCTTCACAATAGGCAAGCGAACCATGGCAATGGTATTTCTGATGGATAATACTGACCTTCTCGAAGTGAAAGTTTAGGGTTGAATGCCCGGGTCAGCACGTGTCACCAGAGTGCCGGCTTGGAGATACCCCCAGAATTAGGGATGTGGATAGAGTTTGATGGTTTAAGGATACGGTAAATTTGGATGTTACTTCCTTACAATTCACCTCCCATTGTCTTCCATCTTGACTAGTTTACCCTGCTTTAAGCTTCAAAAGTTGTTGGTGGGGTTTAGAGTAATAAGCTTTTTTTGTTTTTAAGCTGTCTGCTATTGCAATTTAATGTTTTTAGGGTAAGGATTAGGACTAAGGTTTAGGTCTGGATAAAACTGGTGGATTTCTGAATTATTCCCCTTTTTAACCCCTCAGAAGGCACTCCTTCCTCGAAGCTCCCATAAAGGAGCACTCAACGGTCATAAAAGCAGAGTGTGTCATTAAACAACTTCCCTGTACCCGCTTTGCGCTCCGGAAGATTCATAGCAGCCCATTATCGTGGCTGGCGGGAATCACTTTCTACTCATAGGTTTTCGTAATGTGCGCGTGTGCGTATATGTCTGTTAGTGTAGATAGCGGGACCGGAAACTAAAGCATTTATGATCCCAATTCTTTTTGGAGGTGGTAGGTATTGTCTCAGAGAGTAAAGGAAAAATCCCAGAAAATTAAAATTATGCATAAATATGCCTTTTTCTAAAAATGGCTAAAAACCACTTTTATCTGCATTTCAGATGATTCTGAGCATCTTTCATTTTTTCACCTATGTAAAAAAAAAAAAAAAATGTTTGGCACTATACAAAATAAATGCATTTTTGCAAAAATGCACTTATAATCCTAATTTTTTTTGGAGGTGTAGGTATTGTTCCAGAGAGGGCCAGAAAAATAGCAAAAAATTAACAATTTTAATAATCATACATAATTATGCAAAATATGCATTTTCTAAAAATGGCTAAAAACCACTTTTCTTGGCATTTCAGATGATTCTGAGCATTTGGGGGGAGGGAGTTGGAGTAGGGGGGTAAACCACTTTTCTCGGCATTTCAGATGATCCAGCATTTGCGGGAAGGGAGTTGGAGGTTTAGGGGCAGGCGGTTAGCTGGCAGGATGAAGATTTAGACGGGTGGATAACCAAACCGCTACATTCAAGCAGGGTTCCTCTAGTAGAAACATATTTCAAGTTAAGAACGGCAGAAATGAGCACTGAAATTAGTCTTCTGCAGCTTTTGGTTAGCGTTAGGTTTGGATAAACTTAACGGATGGATCTTACAGTTAGGGCAGACAATCCTACAGCAGAGACTGGCTGCCTGAGCAAAAAAAAAAAAAAAAAAAAAAAAACACCTCTTACCCTAGTTCTACCGCCAAGTCCAACAGAAAAACGTAGACTGAGCTATCCGTTAATTTTATCCAAACCTTTGACACCGAGAAGCTCTGTACTTTCCATCAGAAATGCCACTGCAGTGGTTAGCTTGGCAACCGCCAAGACAGTCTCTGTTGCTATGGTATTATTTGTGGGATTAATTCTTAGAAGGAGCCAAACTAACCACAGCAATGTCATTTCTGAAGGAGAAAACCAAGCTTCTCGTAGTCAAAGTTTTAGATCAAATTAACAGATGGTTCTTTCTACATGTTTCGGTTTAGGTAGGGTTTGGGTAAAGTTTTATCTGCTCAGGTGGGCAGTGCCTAAGTGCCGGCTTGGAGAAACCCTCAGGATTAGGGTTATGGAGAGAGTTTAATGGGTTAATGGTAGGTTCAATTTGGATGTTTTTTCTTCTTTACAATTGATCGCCCACTGTCTAATATCTTGTTTGGTTTACCCCGTTTAAACTTGAAAAATTGACGGTGGGGGTTGGAGCATTATAAATGATTTTTTTTTAAGTTCACTGCTATGGCAGTTTGTTTTTAGGGTTATGTTTAAATAAAATTAATTGATGGCTCTCTGCATTTTACCACTCAAAGCACGCTTCTTTCCACAAAAGTACAGAACTTGTGATTAAACCACTTCTCTGTACCTGCTTTATGCTCAGGAAGAAGCATCACAGCTCATCATCGTGGGTAGCAGGACTCACTTTAGAAACACATTTCTCTAGAACAACACAGCAACAGAGACTAACTCTTCACAATAGGCAAGCGAACCATGGCAATGGTATTTCTGATGGATAATACTGACCTTCTCGAAGTGAAAGTTTAGGGTTGAATGCCCGGGTCAGCACGTGTCACCAGAGTGCCGGCTTGGAGATACCCCCAGAATTAGGGATGTGGATAGAGTTTGATGGTTTAAGGATACGGTAAATTTGGATGTTACTTCCTTACAATTCACCTCCCATTGTCTTCCATCTTGACTAGTTTACCCTGCTTTAAGCTTCAAAAGTTGTTGGTGGGGTTTAGAGTAATAAGCTTTTTTTGTTTTTAAGCTGTCTGCTATTGCAATTTAATGTTTTTAGGGTAAGGATTAGGACTAAGGTTTAGGTCTGGATAAAACTGGTGGATTTCTGAATTATTCCCCTTTTTAACCCCTCAGAAGGCACTCCTTCCTCGAAGCTCCCATAAAGGAGCACTCAACGGTCATAAAAGCAGAGTGTGTCATTAAACAACTTCCCTGTACCCGCTTTGCGCTCCGGAAGATTCATAGCAGCCCATTATCGTGGCTGGCGGGAATCACTTTCTACTCATAGGTTTTCGTAATGTGCGCGTATATGTCTGTTAGTGTAGATAGCGGGACCGGAAACTAAAGCATTTATGATCCCAATTCTTTTTGGAGGTGGTAGGTATTGTCTCAGAGAGTAAAGGAAAAATCCCAGAAAATTAAAATTATGCATAAATATGCCTTTTTCTAAAAATGGCTAAAAACCACTTTTATCTGCATTTCAGATGATTCTGAGCATCTTTCATTTTTTCACCTATGTAAAAAAAAAAAAAGGCACTATACAAAATAAATGCATTTTTGCAAAAATGCACTTATAATCCTAATTTTTTTTGGAGGTGGTAGGTATTGTTCCAGAGAGGGCCAGAAAAATAGCAAAAAATTAACAATTTTAATAATCATACATAATTATGCAAAATATGCATTTTCTAAAAATGGCTAAAAACCACTTTTCTTGGCATTTCAGATGATTCTGAGCATTTGGGGGGAGGGAGTTGGAGTAGGGGGGTAAACCACTTTTCTCGGCATTTCAGATGATCCAGCATTTGCGGGAAGGGAGTTGGAGGTTTAGGGGCAGGCGGTTAGCTGGCAGGATGAAGATTTAGACGGGTGGATAACCAAACCGCTACATTCAAGCAGGGTTCCTCTAGTAGAAACATATTTCAAGTTAAGAACGGCAGAAATGAGCACTGAAATTAGTCTTCTGCAGCTTTTGGTTAGCGTTAGGTTTGGATAAACTTAACGGATGGATCTTACAGTTAGGGCAGACAATCCTACAGCAGAGACTGGCTGCCTGAGCAAAAAAAAAAAAAACACCTCTTACCCTAGTTCTACCGCCAAGTCCAACAGAAAAACGTAGACTGAGCTATCCGTTAATTTTATCCAAACCTTTGACACCGAGAAGCTCTGTACTTTCCATCAGAAATGCCACTGCAGTGGTTAGCTTGGCAACCGCCAAGACAGTCTCTGTTGCTATGGTATTATTTGTGGGATTAATTCTTAGAAGGAGCCAAACTAACCACAGCAATGTCATTTCTGAAGGAGAAAACCAAGCTTCTCGTAGTCAAAGTTTTAGATCAAATTAACAGATGGTTCTTTCTACATGTTTCGGTTTAGGTAGGGTTTGGGTAAAGTTTTATCTGCTCAGGTGGGCAGTGCCTAAGTGCCGGCTTGGAGAAACCCTCAGGATTAGGGTTATGGAGAGAGTTTAATGGGTTAATGGTAGGTTCAATTTGGATGTTTTTTCTTCTTTACAATTGATCGCCCACTGTCTAATATCTTGATTGGTTTACCCCGTTTAAACTTGAAAAATTGACGGTGGGGGTTGGAGCATTATAAATGATTTTTTTTTTAAGTTCACTGCTATGGCAGTTTGTTTTTAGGGTTATGTTTAAATAAAATTAATTGATGGCTCTCTGCATTTTACCACTCAAAGCACGCTTCTTTCCACAAAAGTACAGAACTTGTGATTAAACCACTTCTCTGTACCTGCTTTATGCTCAGGAAGAAGCATCACAGCTCATCATCGTGGGTAGCAGGACTCACTTTAGAAACACATTTCTCTAGAACAACACAGCAACAGAGACTAACTCTTCACAATAGGCAAGCGAACCATGGCAATGGTATTTCTGATGGATAATACTGACCTTCTCGAAGTGAAAGTTTAGGGTTGAATGCCCGGGTCAGCACGTGTCACCAGAGTGCCGGCTTGGAGATACCCCCAGAATTAGGGATGTGGATAGAGTTTGATGGTTTTAGGATACTGTAAATTTGGATGTTACTTCCTTACAATTCACCTCCCATTGTCTTCCATCTTGACTAGTTTACCCTGCTTTAAGCTTCAAAAGTTGTTGGTGGGGTTTAGAGTAATAAGCTTTTTTTGTTTTTAAGCTGTCTGCTATTGCAATTTAATGTTTTTAGGGTAAGGATTAGGACTAAGGTTTAGGTCTGGATAAAACTGGTGGATTTCTGAATTATTCCCCTTTTTAACCCCTCAGAAGGCACTCCTTCCTCGAAGCTCTCATAAAGGAGCACTCAACGGTCATAAAAGCAGAGTGTGTCATTAAACAACTTCCCTGTACCCGCTTTGCGCTCCAGAAGATTCATGGCAGCCCATTATCGTGGCTGGCGGGAATCACTTTCTACTCATAGGTTTTCGTAATGTGCGCGTATATGTCTGTTAGTGTAGATAGCGGGACCGGAAACTAAAGCATTTATGATCCCAATTCTTTTTGGAGGTGGTAGGTATTGTCTCAGAGAGTAAAGGAAAAATCCCAGAAAATTAAAATTATGCATAAATATGCCTTTTTCTAAAAATGGCTAAAAACCACTTTTATCTGCATTTCAGATGATTCTGAGCATCTTTCATTTTTTCACCTATGTAAAAAAAAAAAAAGGCACTATACAAAATAAATGCATTTTTGCAAAAATGCACTTATAATCCTAATTTTTTTTGGAGGTGGTAGGTATTGTTCCAGAGAGGGCCAGAAAAATAGCAAAAAATTAACAATTTTAATAATCATACATAATTATGCAAAATATGCATTTTCTAAAAATGGCTAAAAACCACTTTTCTTGGCATTTCAGATGATTCTGAGCATTTGGGGGGAGGGAGTTGGAGTAGGGGGGTAAACCACTTTTCTCGGCATTTCAGATGATCCAGCATTTGCGGGAAGGGAGTTGGAGGTTTAGGGGCAGGCGGTTAGCTGGCAGGATGAAGAGGAGGAAGATTTAGACGGGTGGATAACCAAACCGCTACATTCCAGCAGGGTTCCTCTAGTAGAAACATATTTCAAGTTAAGAACGGCAGAAATGAGCACTGAAATTAGTCTTCTGCAGCTTTTGGTTAGCGTTAGGTTTGGATAAACTTAACGGATGGATCTTACAGTTAGGGCAGACAATCCTACAGCAGAGACTGGCTGCCTGAGCAAAAAAAAAAAAAAACACCTCTTACCCTAGTTCTACCGCCAAGTCCAACAGAAAAACGTAGACTGAGCTATCCGTTAATTTTATCCAAACCTTTGACACCGAGAAGCTCTGTACTTTCCATCAGAAATGCCACTGCAGTGGTTAGCTTGGCAACCGCCAAGACAGTCTCTGTTGCTATGGTATTATTTGTGGGATTAATTCTTAGAAGGAGCCAAACTAACCACAGCAATGTCATTTCTGAAGGAGAAAACCAAGCTTCTCGTAGTCAAAGTTTTAGATCAAATTAACAGATGGTTCTTTCTACATGTTTCGGTTTAGGTAGGGTTTGGGTAAAGTTTTATCTGCTCAGGTGGGCAGTGCCTAAGTGCCGGCTTGGAGAAACCCTCAGGATTAGGGTTATGGAGAGAGTTTAATGGGTTAATGGTAGGTTCAATTTGGATGTTTTTTCTTCTTTACAATTGATCGCCCACTGTCTAATATCTTGATTGGTTTACCCCGTTTAAACTTGAAAAATTGACGGTGGGGGTTGGAGCATTATAAATGATTTTTTTTTTAAGTTCACTGCTATGGCAGTTTGTTTTTAGGGTTATGTTTAAATAAAATTAATTGATGGCTCTCTGCATTTTACCACTCAAAGCACGCTTCTTTCCACAAAAGTACAGAACTTGTGATTAAACCACTTCTCTGTACCTGCTTTATGCTCAGGAAGAAGCATCACAGCTCATCATCGTGGGTAGCAGGACTCACTTTAGAAACACATTTCTCTAGAACAACACAGCAACAGAGACTAACTTCACAATAGGCAAGCGAACCATGGCAATGGTATTTCTGATGGATAATACTGACCTTCTCGAAGTGAAAGTTTAGGGTTGAATGCCCGGGTCAGCACGTGTCACCAGAGTGCCGGCTTGGAGATACCCCCAGAATTAGGGATGTGGATAGAGTTTGATGGTTTTAGGATACTGTAAATTTGGATGTTACTTCCTTACAATTCACCTCCCATTGTCTTCCATCTTGACTAGTTTACCCTGCTTTAAGCTTCAAAAGTTGTTGGTGGGGTTTAGAGTAATAAGCTTTTTTTGTTTTTAAGCTGTCTGCTATTGCAATTTAATGTTTTTAGGGTAAGGATTAGGACTAAGGTTTAGGTCTGGATAAAACTGGTGGATTTCTGAATTATTCCCCTTTTTAACCCCTCAGAAGGCACTCCTTCCTCGAAGCTCTCATAAAGGAGCACTCAACGGTCATAAAAGCAGAGTGTGTCATTAAACAACTTCCCTGTACCCGCTTTGCGCTCCGGAAGATTCATGGCAGCCCATTATCGTGGCTGGCGGGAATCACTTTCTACTCATAGGTTTTCGTAATGTGCGCGTATATGTCTGTTAGTGTAGATAGCGGGACCGGAAACTAAAGCATTTATGATCCCAATTCTTTTTGGAGGTGGTAGGTATTGTCTCAGAGAGTAAAGGAAAAATCCCAGAAAATTAAAATTATGCATAAATATGCCTTTTTCTAAAAATGGCTAAAAACCACTTTTATCTGCATTTCAGATGATTCTGAGCATCTTTCATTTTTTCACCTATGTAAAAAAAAAAAAAAATGGCACTATACAAAATAAATGCATTTTTGCAAAAATGCACTTATAATCCTAATTTTTTTTGGAGGTGGTAGGTATTGTTCCAGAGAGGGCCAAAAAAATAGCAAAAAATTAACAATTTTAATAATCATACATAATTATGCAAAATATGCATTTTCTAAAAATGGCTAAAAACCACTTTTCTTGGCATTTCAGATGATTCTGAGCATTTGGGGGGAGGGAGTTGGAGTAGGGGGGTAAACCACTTTTCTCGGCATTTCAGATGATCCAGCATTTGCGGGAAGGGAGTTGGAGGTTTAGGGGCAGGCGGTTAGCTGGCAGGATGAAGAGGAGGAAGATTTAGACGGGTGGATAACCAAACCGCTACATTCCAGCAGGGTTCCTCTAGTAGAAACATATTTCAAGTTAAGAACGGCAGAAATGAGCACTGAAATTAGTCTTCTGCAGCTTTTGGTTAGCGTTAGGTTTGGATAAACTTAACGGATGGATCTTACAGTTAGGGCAGACAATCCTACAGCAGAGACTGGCTGCCTGAGCAAAAAAAAAAACAAAAAAAAAACACCTCTTACCCTAGTTCTACCGCCAAGTCCAACAGAAAAACGTAGACTGAGCTATCCGTTAATTTTATCCAAACCTTTGACACCGAGAAGCTCTGTACTTTCCATCAGAAATGCCACTGCAGTGGTTAGCTTGGCAACCGCCAAGACAGTCTCTGTTGCTATGGTATTATTTGTGGGATTAATTCTTAGAAGGAGCCAAACTAACCAGAGCAATGTCATTTCTGAAGGAGAAAACCAAGCTTCTCGTAGTCAAAGTTTTAGATCAAATTAACAGATGGTTCTTTCTACATGTTTCGGTTTAGGTAGGGTTTGGGTAAAGTTTTATCTGCTCAGGTGGGCAGTGCCTAAATGCTGGCTTGGAGAAACCCTCAGGATTAGGGTTATGGAGAGAGTTTAATGGGTTAATGGTAGGTTCAATTTGGATGTTTTTTCTTCTTTACAATTGATCGCCCACCGTCTAATATCTTGATTGGTTTACCCCGTTTAAACTTGAAAAATTGACGGTGGGGGTTGGAGCATTATAAATGATTTTTTTTTTAAGTCCACTGCTATGGCAGTTTGTTTTTAGGGTTATGTTTAAATAAAATTAATTGATGGCTCTCTGCATTTTACCACTCAAAGCACGCTTCTTTCCACAAAAGTACAGAACTTGTGATTAAACCACTTCTCTGTACCTGCTTTATGCTCAGGAAGAAGCATCACAGCTCATCATCGTGGGTAGCAGGACTCACTTTAGAAACATTTCTCTAGAACAACACAGCAACAGAGACTAACTCTTCACAATATGCAAGCGAACCATGGCAATGGTATTTCTGATGGATAATACTGACCTTCTCGAAGTGAAAGTTTAGGGTTGAATGCCCGGGTCAGCACGTGTCACCAGAGTGCCGGCTTGGAGATACCCCCAGAATTAGGGATGTGGATAGAGTTTGATGGTTTAAGGATACGGTAAATTTGGATGTTACTTCCTTACAATTCACCTCCCATTGTCTTCCATCTTGACTAGTTTACCCTGCTTTAAGCTTCAAAAGTTGTTGGTGGGGTTTAGAGTAATAAGCTTTTTTTGTTTTTAAGCTGTCTGCTATTGCAATTTAATGTTTTTAGGGTAAGGATTAGGACTAAGGTTTAGGTCTGGATAAAACTGGTGGATTTCTGAATTATTCCCCTTTTTAACCCCTCAGAAGGCACTCCTTCCTCGAAGCTCCCATAAAGGAGCACTCAACGGTCATAAAAGCAGAGTGTGTCATTAAACAACTTCCCTGTACCCGCTTTGCGCTCCGGAAGATTCATGGCAGCCCATTATCGTGGCTGGCGGGAATCACTTTCTACTCATAGGTTTTCGTAATGTGCGCGTATATGTCTGTTAGTGTAGATAGCGGGACCGGAAACTAAAGCATTTATGATCCCAATTCTTTTTGGAGGTGGTAGGTATTGTCTCAGAGAGTAAAGGAAAAATCCCAGAAAATTAAAATTATGCATAAATATGCCTTTCTAAAAATGGCTAAAAGCCACTTTTATCTGCATTTCAGATGATTGAGCATCTTTCATTTTTTCACCTATGTAAAAAAAAAGACAAAAATGTTTGACATTATGCAAAATAAATGCATTTTTGCAAAAATGCACTTATAATCCTAATTTTTTTTGGAGGTGGTAGGTATTGTTCCAGAGAGGACCAGAAAAATAGCAAAAAATTAACAATTTTAATAATCATACATAATTATGCAAAATATGCATTTTCTAAAAATGGCTAAAAACCACTTTTCTTGGCATTTCAGATGATTCTGAGCATTTGGGGGAGGGGAGTTGGAGTAGGGGGGTAAACCACTTTTCTCGGCATTTCAGATGATCCAGCATTTGCGGGAAGGGAGTTGGAGGTTTAGGGGCAGGCGGTTAGCTGGCAGGATGAAGAGGAGGAAGATTTAGACGGGTGGATAACCAAACCGCTACATTCCAGCAGGGTTCCTCTAGTAGAAACATATTTCAAGTTAAGAACGGCAGAAATGAGCACTGAAATTAGTCTTCTGCAGCTTTTGGTTAGCGTTAGGTTTGGATAAACTTAACGGAGGGATCTTACAGTTAGGGCAGACAATCCTACAGCAGAGACTGGCTGCCTGAGCAAAAAAAAAAAAAAAAAAAAAAAAAAACACCTCTTACCCTAGTTCTACCGCCAAGTCCAACAGAAAAACGTAGACTGAGCTATCCGTTAATTTTATCCAAACCTTTGACACCGAGAAGCTCTGTACTTTCCATCAGAAATGCCACTGCAGTGGTTAGCTTGGCAACCGCCAAGACAGTCTGTTGCTATGGTATTATTTGTGGGATTAATTCTTAGAAGGAGCCAAACTAACCACAGCAATGTCATTTCTGAAGGAGAAAACCAAGCTTCTCGTAGTCAAAGTTTTAGATCAAATTAACAGATGGTTCTTTCTACATGTTTCGGTTTAGGTAGGGTTTGGGTAAAGTTTTATCTGCTCAGGTGGACAGTGCCTAAGTGCCGGCTTGGAGAAACCCTCAGGATTAGGGTTATGGAGAGAGTTTAATGGGTTAATGGTAGGTTCAATTTGGATGTTTTTTCTTCTTTACAATTGATCTCCCACTGTCTTGTATCTTGATTGGTTTACCCCGTTTAAACTTAAAAATTGATGGTGGGGGTTGGAGCATTATAAATATTTTTTTTTTTTGAAGTTCACTGCTATGGCTGTTTTCAGGGTTATGTTTAAATGAAATTAATTGATGGCTCTCTGCATTTTACCACTCAGAGCATGCTTCTTTCCACAAAAGCACAGAAATGTGATTAAACCACTTCTCTGTACCTGCTTTATGCTCAGGAAGAAGCATCACAGCTCATCATCGTGGGTAGCAGGACTCACTTTAGAAACATTTCTCTAGAACAACACAGCAACAGAGACTAACTCTTCACAATATGCAAGCGAACCATGGCAATGGTATTTCTGATGGATAATACTGACCTTCTCGGAGTGAAAGTTTAGGGTTGAATGCCCGGGTCAGCACGTGTCACCAGAGTGCCGGCTTGGAGATACCCCCAGTATTGGGGTTAAAGATGTGGATAGAGTTTGATGGATTAAGGATACAGTAAATGTGGATGTTTCTTCTTTACAATTCACCTCCCATCTTGATTAGTTCACCCTGCTTTAAGCTTGAAAATTTATTGGTGGGGTTTAGAGTAATATAAGCTTCTTCTCTTTTTTTTTTTTTTAAGTTGTCCACTATTGCAATTTAATGTTTTTAGGGAAAGGAGTAGGACTAAGGTTTAGGTCTGGATAAAACTGGTGGATTTCTGGATTTTCCCCCCCTTTTTAACCCCTCAGAATGCACTTCTTCCTCGAAGCTCCCGTAAAGGAGCCCTCAACTGTCATAAAAGCAGAGTTTGTCATTAAAAAACTTCCCTGTACCCGCTTTGCGCTAAGGAAGATTCATGGCAGCCCATTATCGTGGCTGGCGGGAATCACTTTCTACTCAGGTTTTCGTAATGTGTGCGCGTATATGTCTGTCAGTTTAGTGTAGATAGCGGGAGCGGGACCGGAAACTAAAGCATTTATGATCCTAATTCTTTTTGGAGGTGGTAGGTATTGTCTCAGAGTAAAGGAAAAATCCCAGAAAATTAAAATTATGCATTTTTCTAAAAATGGCTAAAAACCACTTTTCTCTGCATTTCAGATGAGTCTGAGCAGCTCACTTTTTCCCACCTATGTATAAAATTTTTTTTTGAAAAAATCGGACTTCGAAATATTTGGCATTATGCAAAATAAATGCATTTTTGCAAAAATGCCCTTATGATCCTAATTTTTTTGGAGGTGGTAGGTATTGTTCCAGAGGACCAGAAAAATAGCAGAGAATTAATTTTAATAATCATACATAATTATGCAAAATATGCATTTTCTAAAAATGGCTAAAAACCACTTTTCTTGGCATTTCAGATGATTCTGAGCATTTGGGGGGAGGGAGTTGGAGTAGGGGGGTAAACCACTTTTCTCGGCATTTCAGATGATCGAGCATTTGCGGGAAGGGAGTTGGAGGTTTCGGGGCAGGCGGTTAGCTGGCAGGATGAAGAGGAGGAAGATTTAGACGGGTGGATAACCAAACCGCTACATTCCAGCAGGGTTCCTCTAGTAGAAACATATTTCAAGTTAAGAACGGCAGAAATGAGCACTGAAATTAGTCTTCTGCAGCTTTTGGTTAGCGTTAGGTTTGGATAAACTTAACGGATGGATCTTACAGTTAGGGCAGACAATCCTACAGCAGAGACTGGCTGCCTGAGCCACACAAAAAAAAAAAAACACCTCTTACCCCAGTTCTACCGCCAAGTCCAACAGAAAAACGTAGACTGAGCTATCCGTTAATTTTATCCAAACCTTTGACACCGAGAAGCTCTGTACTTTCCATCAGAAATGCCACTGCAGTGGTTAGCTTGGCAACCGCCAAGACAGTCTCTGTTGCTATGGTATTATTTGTGGGATTAATTCTTAGAAGGAGCCAAACTAACCAGAGCAATGTCATTTCTGAAGGAGAAAACCAAGCTTCTCGTAGTCAAAGTTTTAGATCAAATTAACAGATGGTTCTTTCTACATGTTTCGGTTTAGGTAGGGTTTGGGTAAAGTTTTATCTGCTCAGGTGGGCAGTGCCTAAGTGCCGGCTTGGAGAAACCCTCAGGATTAGGGTTATGGAGAGAGTTTAATGGGTTAATGGTATCTAAATGACTTTTTTTTTGTTTAAGTTCACTGCTAGGGCTGTTTTTAGGGTTAGGTTTGAATAAAATTAATTGATGGCTCTCTGCATTTTACCACTCAGAGCATGCTTCTTTCCACAAAAGCACAGAACTTGTGATTAAACCACTTCTCTGTACCTGCTTTATGCTCAGGAAGAAGCATCACAGCTCATCATCGTGGGTAGCAGGACTCACTTTAGAAACATTTCTCTAGAACAACACAGCAACAGAGACTAACTCTTCACAATAGGCAAGCGAACCATGGCAATGGTATTTCTGATGGATAATACTGACCTTCTCGGAGTGAAAGTTTAGGGTTGAATGCCCGGGTCAGCACGTGTCACCAGAGTGCCGGCTTGGAGATACCCCCAGTATTGGGGTTAAAGATGTGGATAGAGTTCGATGGATTAAGGATACAGTAAATTTGGATGTTTCTTCTTTACAATTCACCTCCCATCTTGATTAGTTCACCCTGCTTTAAGCTTGAATTTATTGGTGGGGTTTAGAGTAATATAAGCTTCTTCTCTTCTTTTTTTTTTTTAAGTTGTCCGCTATTGCAATTTAATGTTTTTAGGGAAAGGAGTAGGACTAAGGTTTAGGTCTGGATAAAACTGGTGGATTTCTGGATTTTCCCCCCCTTTTTAACCCCTCAGAATGCACTCCTTCCTCGAAGCTCCCGTAAAGGAGCCCTCAACGGTCATAAAAGCAGAGTTTGTCATTAAAAAACTTCCCTGTACCCGCTTTGCGCTCAGGAAGATTCATGGCAGCCCATTATCGTGGCTGGCGGGAATCACTTTCTACTCAGGTTTTCGTAATGTGTGCGCGTATATGTCTGTTAGTTTAGTGTAGATAGCGGGAGCGGGACCGGAAACTAAAGCATTTATGATCCTAATTCTTTTTGGAGGTGGTAGGTATCGTCTCAGAGTAAAGGAAAAATCCCAGAAAATTAAAATTTTGCATTTTTCTAAAAATGGCTAAAAACCACTTTTCTCTGCATTTCAGATGAGTCTGAGCAGCTCATTTTTTCCCACCTATGTATAAAAAAAATTTTTTTAAAAATCGGACTTAGAAATATTTGGCATTATGCAAAATAAATGCATTTTTGCAAAAATGCCCTTATGATCCGAATTTTTTTGGCGGTGGTAGGTATTGTTCCAGAGGACCAGAAAAATAGCAGAAAATTAAAACAATTTTAATAATTATACATACTTATGCAAAATATGCATTTTCTAAAAATGTCTAAAAACCACTTTTCTTGGCATTTCAGATGATTGACCATTTGGGGGGAGGGCGTTGGAGTAGGGGGGGGGAACCACTTTTCTCGGCATTTCAGATGATTCTGAGCATTTGGGGGGAGGGAGTTGGAGTAGGAGGGTAAACCACTTTTCTCGGCATTTCAGATGATTGAGCATTTGGGGGAGGGAGTTGGAGGGTTTAAGGGCAGGCGGTTAGCTGGCAAGATGAAGAGGAGCAAGATTTAGACGGGTGGATAACCAAACCGCTACATTGCAGCAGGGTTCCTCTAGTAGAAACATTTCAAGTTAAGAACGGCAGAAATGAGCACTGAAAATACAGTCTTCTGCAGCTTTTGCTTAGCGTTAGGTTTGGATAAACTTAACAGATGGATCTTACAGTAGGGGCAGACAATCCTACAGCAGAGACTGGCTGCCTGAGCCACACAAAAAAAACACCTCTTACCCTAGTTCTACCGCCAAGTCCAACAGAAAAACGTAGACTGAGCTATCCGTTAATTTTATCCAAACCTTTGACACCGAGAAGCTCTGTACTTTCCATCAGAAATGCCACTGCAGTGGTTAGCTTGGCAACTGCCAAGACAGTCTTACTATGGTATTCTTTGTGGGATTAATTCTTAGCAGGAGCCAAACTAACCACAGCAATGTCATTTCTGAAGGAGAGTACCAAGCTTCTCGTAGTCAAAGTTTTGGATCAAATTAACAGATGGTTCTTTCTACATGTTTCGGTTTAGGTAGGGTTTGGGTAAAGTTTTATCTGCTCAGGTGGGCAGTGCCTAAGTGCCGGCTTGGAGAAACCCTCAGGATTAGGGTTATGGAGAGAGTTTAATGGTAGGTTCAATTTGGATGTTTTTTCTTCTTTACAATTGATCTCCCACTGTCTTGTATCTTGATTGGTTTACCCCGTTTAAACTTGAATTGATGGTGGGGGTTGGAGCATTATAAATGACTTTTTTTTTGAAGTTCACTGCTAGGGCTGTTTTTAGGGTTAGGTTTAAATAAAATTAATTGATGGCTCTCTGCATTTTACCACTCAGAGCATGCTTCTTTCCACAAAAGCACAGAACTTGTGATTAAGCCATTTCTCTGTACCTGCTTTATGCTCAGGAAGAAGCATCACAGCTCATCATCGTGGGTAGCAGAACTCACTTTAGAAACACATTTCTCTAGGACAGCACAGCAACAGACTAAGTCTTCGCAATAGGCAAGCGAACCATGGCAATGGTATTTCTGATGGATAAAACTGACCTTCTCGGAGTGAAAGTTTAGGGTTGAATGCCCGGGTCAGCGCGTGTCACCAGAGTGCTGGCTTGGAGATACCCCCGAATTAGGGTTAGAGATGTGGATAGAGTTTGATGGATTAAGGATACAGTAAATTTGGATGTTTCTTCCTTACAATTCACCTCCCGTTGTCTTCCATCTTGATTAGTTTACCCTGCTTTAAGCTTGAAAAGTTGTTGGTGGGGTTTAGAGTAATAGCTTTTTTTTTTTTTTAAGTTGTCTGCTATTTCAATTTAATGTTTTTAGGGTAAGGATTAGGACTAAGGTTTAGGTCTGGCTAAAACTGGTGGATTCCCCCCCCCCTTTTTAACCCCTCAGAATGCGCTCCTTCCTCAAAGATCCCATAAAGTAGCACTCAACGGTCATAAAAGCAGAGTTTGTCATTAAACAACTTCCCTGTACCCGCTTTGCGCTCAGGAAGATTCACAACAACCCATAATCGTGGCTGGCGGGAATCACTTTAAAAACATATTTCAAGTTAAGAACGGCAGAAATGATCGCTGAAAATACAGTCTTCTGCAGCTTTTAGTTAGCGTTAGGTTTGGATAAACTTAACGGATGGATCTTACGGTTAGGGCTGGGGTTTGATCTGCTAGGGTAGACAATCCTACAGCAGAGACTGGCTGCCTGAGCAAAAAAAAAAAAAAAAACACCTCTTACCCTAGTTCTACCCCCAAGTCTAACAAAAAAAAATGTAGAACAAGCTATCCGTTAATTTTATCCAAACCTTTCACACCGAGAAGCTCTGTACTTTCCATCAGAAACGCCACTGCAGTGGTTAGCTTGGCAACCACCAAGTCTCTGTTACTATGGTATTCTTTGTGGGATTAATTCTCTCTTTTTTTTTTACATTTATTTCTGATTTTTTCCCTTTTTTTCTCCAAATTTAGTGGCCAATTGATCCCTATTTTAATTCAAACACCCACCCTCGTATTGCATGCGTTCGCCAACTGCATCTCTCCGGCCGGCAGTCTCGAAGGAAAGCGCCTCCCCACTTTCGTGAAAAGGCGACTCCAAGCCGAACCACTGTTTTTCGACACACACAGAGACGCATTCACATGACGAACACAAGCCGACTCCGCCCCCCTCCCGAAGACAGCGTTGCCAATGATTGCTGCTTCATCGAGTCCGGCCATAGTCGGATCTGACGAGACCGGGGCGCGAATGTGGGATTAATTCTTAGGAATCAAGCTAACCATGGCAATGGCATTTCTGATGGGAAATACTGAGTGTCTTGGAGCTTTAGGTTTGTATAAAATTAACGGATGGCTCTTTCTACATGTTTCGGTTGGTTTACGGTAAGTGTTTTACCTGCTCAGGCAGACAATCCCACAGCAACAGAGACCAACTCTTCGTGGTAGCAAAGCTCACCATGACAATGGCATTTCTGATGGAAAATACAGAGCTCGTCAGAGTAAGATTTTTGGATCCAGTTAAAGAAAGGCTCTTTCTACATTTCGGTTGGGGTAAAGTTCTATCTGCTCGGTCAGATAATCCCCACAGAAAGTGACTAACTCTTCGCGGTCGCCAAACTAACCACAGCAATGTAATTTCTGAAGGAGAGTACCAAGCTTCTCGTAGTCAAAGTTTTGGATCAAATTAACAGATGGTTCTTTCTACATGTTTCGGTTTAGGTAGGGTTTGGGTAAAGTTTTATTTGCTCAGGTGGACAGTGCCTAAGCGCCGGCTTGGAGAAACCCTCAGGATTAGAGTTAATGGTAGGTTCAATTTGGCTGTTTTTTCTTCTTTACAATTGATCTCCCAATGTCTTGTATCTTAATTGGTTTACCCCATTTAAACTTGAAAAATTGATGGTGGGGGTTGGAGCATTATAAATGATTTTTTTTTGGAGTTCACTGCTACGGCAGTTTGTTTTTAGGGTTACGTTTAAATAAAATTGATGGCTCTCTGCATTTTACAACTCGGAGCATGCTTCTTTCCACTAAAGCACAGAACTTGTGATTAAACCACTTCTCTGTACCTCCTTTATGCTCACGAAGAAGCATCACAGCTCATCATCGTGGGTAGCAGGACTCACTTTAGAAACACATTTCTCAAGAACAGCACAGCAACAGAGACCAACTCTTCGCAGTAGGCAAGCGAACCATGGCAATGGTATTTCTGATGGATAATGCTGACCTTCTCGGAGTGAAAGTTTAGGGTTGAATGCCCGGGTCAGCGTGTGTCACCAGAGTGCCTCCGCCAGTGCTGGCTTGGAGATACCCCCAGAATTAGGGTTAGGGATGTGGATAGAGTTTGATGGATTAAGAATACAGTAAATTTGGATGTTTCTTCTTTACAATTCACCTCCCATCGTCTTCCATCTTGATTAGTTTGCCCTGCTTTAAGCTTGAAAATTTATTGGTGGGGTTTAGAGTAATAAGCTTTTTTTGAAGTTGTCTGCTATTTCAATTTAATGTTTTTAGGGTAAGGACTAACGTTTAGGTCTGGATAAAACTGGTCGATTTCTGAATTTCCCCCCTTTTTAACCCCTCAGAATGCGCTCCTTCCTCGAAGCTCCCATAAAGGAGCACTCAACAGTCATAAAAGCAGACTTTGTCATTAAACAACTTCCCTGTACCCGCTTTGCGCTCAGGAAGATTCACGACAGCCCATAATCATGGCTGGCAGGAATCACTTTAGAAACATTTCAAGTTAAGAACGGCAGAAATTATCGCTAAAAATAGTCTTCTGCAGCTTTTGGTTAGAGTTAGGTTTGGATAAACTTAACGGATGGATCTTACATTTAGGGCTGGGGTTTGATCTGCTAGGGTAGACAATCCTACAGCAGAGACTGGCTGAGAAAATTTTTTTTACCTTAGTTCTACCCCTGAGTCTAACAAAAAAAAGTAGAATGAGCTATCCGTTAATTTTATCCAAACCTTTCACACCGAGAAGCTCTGTACTTTCCATCAGAAACGCCACTGCAGTGGTTAGCTTGGCAACTGCCAAGACAGTCTGTTACTATGGTATTCTTTGTGGGATTAATTCTTAGGAGTCAAGCTAACCACGGCAATGGCATTTCTGATGGGAAATACTGAGTGTCTTGGAGCTTTAGGTTTGTATACAATTAACAAATGGCTCTTTTTACATTTTTAAGGGGTTGGGATAGGTTTAGTATAAGGGTTTTATCTGCACAGGCAGACAGTCTCTGTTGCTGACCATAACCGTACACCAACC
Organism: Lampris incognitus; assembly: GCF_029633865.1. Classification (NCBI taxonomy): domain Eukaryota; kingdom Metazoa; phylum Chordata; class Actinopteri; order Lampriformes; family Lampridae; genus Lampris; species Lampris incognitus. The sequence continues at coordinate 156,598 of NC_079212.1, read as the reverse complement.
CTGACTGAAAGCTGTAGAACAAGATGGCTCTTTCTACATGATTCGCTTAGGGTATGGGTTTTATCAGCTCAGGTAGACAATCGCACAGAGAATACCACAGCAACAGAGTCCACCTCTTCGCAGTAGCCAAGCTAACCATGGCAATGGCATTTCTGATGGAAAGTACCAAGCTTCTCGAAGCAAAAGTTTTGATAAAATTACTGGACGGCTCTTTCAACATGTTTCGCTTGGGGTAAGGGTTTTATCAGCTCAGGTAGACAATACCACAGCAACAGACACTACCTCTTCACGGTAGCCAAGCTAACCACAGTAACGGCATTTATAATGGAAAGCACCGAGCTTCTCAGAGTGATAGTTTTGGATAAAATTAACGGATGCCTCCTTCTACATGATTCGGTTTGGTTAGGGTATGGGATTTATCTGCTCAGGCAGACAATACCACAGCAAAAGAGACTAACTTCGCAGTAGCCAAGCTAACGACGGCAATGGCATTTCTTATGTAAAGTCTTGAGCTTCTCAGAGTTTTGGATAAAATTAATTGCCGGATCTTTCCACACCTTTGGGTTGGGTTTTTGTTAGGGTAAGATTTTACTTGCTCAGGTAGACAATCCCACAAAGAACACCACAGCAACAGAGACTAACTCGTCACAGTAGGCAAGCGAACCATGGCAATGGCATTTCTGATGGATAATACTGACCTTCTCGGAGTTAAAGTTAAGGGTTGAATGCCCGGGCCAGCGCGTGTCACCAGAGGGCCTCCGCCAGTGCTGGCTTAGAGATACCCCCAGAATTAGGGTTAGGGATGCGGATAGAGTTTGATGGATTAAGGATACGGTAAATTTGGATGTTTCTTCTTTACAATTCACCTCCCATCTTGATTATTTACTGACCTGTTCGATGCATCCGTATAAATCTGGATGCAACTGTGTAATTATCAATGTAAGCCTGTATTTTATGTCAATCAGAATTCAAATCCTTACATTTGTTCTTTTCTAATAATGGGAACTCTACTGAGGAATCTGGAAGTATCCGAGGTGGTATTGCTGGCAAAGGCACTGTTGGCTCAATGTTTAATTGATCTACTTCAAATTCTATTGCTTTCCATGTCATTGTCCATCCAAAGCTTTTTGTTTCCCTTCTCTCCTTTTCCCAACAAGGGACTGAAGTGTCTAGTGTTGGATGATCCTGGCTATGGCCCTGTAAATTAGCCCAGTAGTTCAAGGATAACTATCCTTCTCATTTCTGGTGGCATGTCTCCCATTTCTACCTGTAATGCCGCTGTTGGGCTTGTTTAAAATGCACCTTTGCATTATCTCAAAGCCTGATATTGTACCTTATCTCATTTTTTTCCCCAATGTTGGCTGCTGACCCATACACTACACAGCCATAATCTAATACTGACCAAAGTAAACCATTCTATATGGCCTTCAAAGCAGTTCCATCTGCCCCATTCACTTCCAACTAAACACCATTACATTTAGTACCTTCTTACATTTGTCCATTACTTTCGGAATGGATAAGCATGTAATTCTTTCATCGAACCATATCCTTAAAAACTGAAAGGGTTCCACTTCTCCAATTCTTGATTACATAATTTGTTTTATTTCATTATCAGTTCTTTTCCTTGTAAAAGAACATTGTTTTTGTCTTAACTGAAAATTTAAAACCCCATATATGACAACTACTTTCATAATAGCCCCCTGCAGTTTCTGAAGGCAGCAATCATCATCGTCAGTTTACGTGCCATTGGGAGGGCTGTCCTGCTCATTACCGATTGGCTCTCTGGTGTGTCTCCAGGCAGATTTGGAGTTTGGGTGTGTTTTTTTTTTTTGGAAAAAGAAAAAAAAAATTCTGTAACATTATCTCTCTCCTACAGACTATGCGATTTGGGCCGTCTCAGATGACTAAACGTGGCGATATGTTTGGTCGGGGTTCTAAAAGTGGTCTTGCGTTGCACTGCGAGACAGGTTCAAAGATGGCCATTATTCCAGTCTTACGACCGAAGATAACCTGGGACAAAAGTCTGACAGTGTCACAAAGTTAGGATGACCATCTCACAATGTGACCGTTAGTACGAGCTACGTCTACTAACCAACCAACAGAAATTATGCACTGATCAACGCGACGCAAAATCTGAAGAGGTGGCACGTTGGCTCTCTGCATGATCAAGATTGGTCTCGTTAAGCTAGCTGGCTAGCTAGTATAGCCAATGTTAGTGTTAAAAGCCATGTTACTCCACGTTATGAGCTGTAACATGTTCTGTTTCGAAATACATTTTCTCTTGTTCAATCAATTATTAATGACATTGGACATTCACAACCATCCTGTTCACATTCCATATGTGCCCTAACTTTACAATGTTAAACCAGAGCCTGTCTGCCATTTGGAAATTCTTTGCTTAAACGTCGCATTGTTGTCATGGTGACATGTATGGCTGGAGATAGTGTTGCTGCTGAAAACAAGAGTTTGGAGAACACCGGAGGATTTGATACTTGAATATGTGAAAGATTTCTACAACTTGTCTATGCGTGCATGCCCAATGTGGGTTGCATTCAAATTAATTGGATCAAGTTGTGGGTTTGTTGGATCTTGTAATGCTACCATGGATGGCTTTCTTCAAAGGAAGCAGACTTGTACACCCCAGCAAACAACTGCCCTCACAGAACTAGTCCTAGTTAACCATTCATTAAAAAAAAATACATTTTTGAATGAAGGTCTCTTTATTGTTACCGCATGCCTAAAACAACCTCAAGCTACATTTGAAAGCAGATAGATAAGAGCCATTGAGTAACTGTGCGAGTCATAATCTGAATAATTGATTATTTGTATCAATAATCGATAAGTTATTCGACCGTCAAAATATTTGTTAGTTGCAGCCTTAAATGAGACAACTGTTAAGTTAACTTTTGTTGGTGCCTATAATATAGTAGCCTGTTTTGTTGGTCACTTCTACTGCAGTCTTCACAGTAATCCTCCTGTTAGGAGGAAGGTGCGCTGCTAGTGAAAGGCACTTGTTGAAATGTTTGGTAGGCTGTGGCCACTTGCTGTTGAGCGCGCAAATAAAGTTCAGTTAAATAAGTACAATTGTGGTATTTGAAACTAACAACAACTACATCAACCAAATAAGAACAACAAGTACTTGTACATTTAATAGCCGTCTGCTGCAGGGGTAGCGAGCTGTATGTGGCCATATGAAATAAGTCACTCATCTCTATATCATGAACAGAAGAGATGGGGAAAATGGAATGTAGGCATAAACCAGTATCAAAAATACAAATAGTTTAATCATAGAAAACAAGCCTTAAAAAGAGCTGTAATTGCTTATGTGAGATGTTTTCACTAAATTATATTCAAATTCATACCCAACTGAAAGTGAATTAGTAAATTGTGCAAAATGTGTTCAGATGAAGTTTGTAGGTTATTGATAAGGTAGGACCACATGACAGGCTAAATCTGGCATATTTATGATTTAATTAATATGCACTCTCCCCAAAAAATAAAAGAATTAAAGAGTACTACAACTACTTACATTTCTTGGTGACTGATTGCTGAGATCCGTGACAGAGTCTGTGTCAAAGCTGTGGCCTGCGTTTGGATCTGGGTCTTTGGGCCTCCGTCCAAGTTCTTCTTTACGAGAATGTAGCATATATTTTGCTGCCTGTTTTGACAAGACAAGGCTTACATTAATGCAAGGGTATGTCAATGCATGAATTCTTTTGTTATCCATGCATCGATTATCCAAACCGCTTATCCTGCTCTCAGGGATGCTGGAGCCTATAAATTAGATATGTACATTGGCATTTTTATAGTGCTTCCCTTTTGTACACACGTCAACCATACAATCATAAAACCAAACGCTAAATAACTGAACAATTGCAGCTCAAAATTCAGGAACATTTATTCATACAGAGAGCAGTTTTTAATTACCTTTCTTGTGGGCTGTCCCTTCTGTGAGGGTGTTGAGTCCATCAATTCCGGTGCCTGCAAATTAAATACAACCATCTTTATGCAGGAGCATTAGCAATTTGCTAGTCCAGGTAGGCTGACACTCGGATGGAAACATTGCACCAAGAAAACCTCGACTACATTTCAGCACATAGTGTGCGTTTCTGGACAATAGAGGGCACTCCATCCTCCGCAAATACTCACAGCAGAATGAAAGTTTTCCTTGCTTCCCTGCCATTTATATTAGCGATCTCTGTGCGTGCTGCATCAGGTTGAATGAAATATAAAACTACTTTAAAAATGTTTAGCAGGTAGTGAGTGCTGATCAGTGCTTGCTAGGTCAAGAAATTAAAACAAAATAAAAAAAAACGGTTGTTAGCCAGTTTATTAGACATCTGACAACAATTTGCTGCTGTGCAATCACAAAACTTCCACTCAATCAAGGTGGAGCCAGAGGGGTGTCTGGGGTGGCACTGGACACCCCTGACATCCGATTGGCCAGCCCAGATGCCATACTAAAACTTCATTCTCTATCACTTGCAGTTTGATGCCGATTGACATCTCATTTCACCTCTTCTTGAAAGAAGCGTTTATTTTTACAGCCAACACTGCTTGTCAAAAATTGAGGATGAGAAAATTTCCACAGCTCACGAGTTACGCAAGCGACTGACAACTGTGGCAGACCTACGGTGAAAGCACCATTTTGAAGTAAGTTATACCATCGAGTTTAGGTTTCCTGAACAACTTTTATGACAGTTGAGTGGCTGTGTAGATGCATACTGGCCATTTGACTCCATAACAGAGTTAATCAGCTGAGAGAGCTAGGTTCCCAGTTTAGCCTAACATTGTTTACATCTGCGCTAGTAATACACACCATGCATAGACAGCGAACTGTTGTAAGTTACAATATACAAGTGTTTAGATAATTAATACAACCAAGTGTTCAGCAAGTTAACATTTAGCAACCTGAAATCCATCAACTCAGATTTGTTTTTACTCGAAACGAACAATTTTTATTATCAATCTGTTAACATTACCACAATTTGCAGATGGCCTCTTTGCCATCGTAAGGTATAGGAAATTATAGCTAGTTGAGAAATTATGTTTTTGAATAAAAACAAACCTTGCAATAATTGCAGGGAACATTGTTTAAGTTTGTAACCTTGGTGGGCACCAAAATTATTTTTCCAAGTCCATTTCTGCTTGATAATATTTTGTGCAAGCATATTTTGTGTTTTCACAAAACAAAAAACATTGCTTGACTTGGGAATCAGAGAGGTCTGTACAAGTTGGTCATACCTGGTACATCAAATTGCAGTGTTCGTTTGTAAATCTACTTCCTTCTACTAAATAAACTATGCAAATTATGTCACACACAAATGCCATCTTATCTCCTTGGTGCTTGAGCTTTATTTCATGAAAATATTTTGGCTGTTCAACACTTGGACCCAGATTATACATTCATGAAAACAGAGTGACCCCAGTCTCTCCAGTATAGTATAGCACAGTGTGTGTGACAAAGAAATTGAGCTGCAGTTCTGGAGGTAGAGACACTGGCTACTCATAGTATGTTAAAGAATTCTAGTGAAGTAACCCTAGTGGACCACACTATGTACCACATTGAAGCACTCCAAGCTAAGTGAATTATCACTTAGCTTGGAGTGCTTCAATGTGGTACATCATGTTTCCAAACATGATGTATCTTATTGGTCAGTTTCGTAAAACAAATACAATCACAGGCTTTTGATTGGCTCAGGGGTCTGACGAGTCAGCTAAGCAACCTGCCACTGGTTATGCTAAGTAAATGGTCGATCTATAGTTTGCTTTTCAAAAGCAATGGAGCCGCCGAAAGCTACCTGTAAAATCAGGCAAGAGCAGTAAAGTTAATATTCGTAAAATCAGTGATTTTTGTTTCAAGTGTCCCGACTCAAAAGAAAAACAAGAACATTACAGATGATCTGGTCACTAAGGTTACCGATTTCCCGGAGCAAGTGTTAGCAGACCCACTGCCCTCCTCATCGGAGACGGAGCCAGAGTTAGCAGACCCGCCCGCCGTCCTCTACCCCGGAAACGTTTTCACACGACTTTGTGGATTATATTGGTGGGAAAATATCAGACGAACAGAGAAGAGAAATATACTCACTGGACTGGACGGCCAATATCGGACAAACATTCCCTACAAAACTAGGAGGTAAACTGCGTTTCCAACGTCATGGGATTGACCAGTTTAGCTGGCTAGCTAGTATACTCAACAAGGGCCGACGGTTGTTTCTGTAAGCACTGTGTTGCGTTTGTAGTCGAGCATGTGGGCAAGGAAGGGCACAGAAAAGCTGGCAAGCTGATTAATGTCCACTTCTCAGACTGGAAACATGCTTTAGAGACGTCCAAAGACCATGCACAAAAGGCATATCACGTTTGAAAGCGGACAATTTCCAAATGGTTCTCAACAATAAAATGGATGCAATTTCACTGAGGCTCGATTCTGAGAGAAAAAAGCGAGTCCAAGAAAACAGAAAAATTCAAAAGCATCATTGCAACGTTGATATTTTGCGGTCGCCAAGAACTCGCCCTGAGAGGTGATATTGATTCAGGACCAGTGACATTGAATGAGCCAACTCACAATGACGGACATTTCAAGGCTTTACTCAGGTTTAGGGCGACATAGTACTGTTACAACACTTGAGTAAATGTGCAGTAAACGCTAGCTACTGCAGTCCTGATGTACAAAATGAAATAAATCAGCATAACTGGAGATGTGATAAACTGGTGCAGAAACTAAGCTCCGCGCAGTGTTTCGCTGTGTTGGCAGATGAAATGAAAGATGTTTCAGGGCGGGAGCAGCTTTCTGTCTGTGTCAGATACGTGAACCAGCATGACAGCCAATATAGCATCAGAGGAGTTTTTGTCCTTTGTTGATAGAGAATTTAACCGGGGAGGCAATCGCCAATTCAATCGAAAGTCAGTTTACAAATGCAGGCGTTGATTTACAGTTTTTACGTGGCCAGGGGTACGACGGCGCATCTGCCACGAGTGGCCGTTTAAATGGTGCCCAAGCTAAAATCAAAGAGAAGCACAAGCAAGCAGTTTATGTGCACTGTGCCAGCCAGTTTGAATTTGGCCCTAAACAAGTGCTGCACTGTACAAATGGTGCGAAATTGCTTTGGAATTATCTCGGAAATCAGCACTTTTTTCCCCCATGATTCGGCTTTGCGCCATGAGACGGAGCGTCTTTTACCCGACTGCAAGAAAACGCGACTGACGAAGCCGTGTGAAACGAGATGGGTCGAACGCCACGAGGCAATATTTACATTCAATGAGCTTTTAGACCCTGTGCGATCCAGCCTGCAGAAAAATCAGTGAAACCTTCACAAGAGACACATCTGTCAAAGCCACTCAGCTCTTTAATTCAATTGACAATGCAGAATTCATGCTGTCCATTTATGTGAGTGAGAAGATGCTTGCAAAAACCTACCACCTGTCCACCTTCCTTCAGAAGGAAAATTGTGACTTGGTGAGTTGCGTTTCAGCTGCTGATGCTGTTAAGCAGGTAGATGAGATGAGGGCTAACTCTGAGATGGAGTTCAGGCAGATTTTCCAAAAGACCTCCTCCCAGGCAGCCAAGTATGGGGTTGAATTTCGACCACGAAGAGGCATGGACTGCAATGAGGATCCATTGATGGCCTGTGAAAATCACTACCGGCAAAAGCTTTTCATAGTCATGCTTGACTTATTCACAGATTAAGGAACGCTTCAGCAAACAGAAATGTGATCTCCAACCTCTGCTCCTTACTGCCATCTAAGGTCAGCATGCTGAACGACAGCTCAGCTCAAGCGCTCTCCAACCTGTATCCTGATGAAGTGTCACCGCATCTGGAAGTTGTAAAGTCAGAAATTGACACCTGGCGGGATAAATGGAAAGATGCAACTTATGTTCCACAAAATGCCATTGAGGCATTAAATGCCTGTAGCAGTGAGTCGTTTCCAAGCATCTTCGCGTTTTGACCACGCTTCCTGTCACCAGTGCCCATGTCGAGAGAAGTTTTTCCCGTCTGGGAAGGATCAAGGACAAAATGCGCAGTACAATGACGGAAAGGCGGCTTAATGGACTGACATTGCTCTCGGAGCACAGAGACATTGTGGTGACGCCGGAAGTGGTACTGGACATCTTTTGCAGACAAAAAAAGACGATTGGACCTGCTTTTATAAAGGTAAGACCCACTTTTATTTATTAATGCATTGATGATTATCTATGGGCCATTAATACGCTGACATTTACCATACAGTGTGGGAATTTTATTTACCGGTAGCTTTCGGCAGTGTTGCCCGACCCCCCCCCCCAAATATGTGTCTGGCTACGGGCCTGCACGCAGTCACAATCCATTACGTGTTTTATCTATCGTTATCAACCCATTATCACATTAATATATTCTATTTATTGTTAATCCCCATTAGTCTAAAGATGACAGTGTGGAGTTAAAAAACAACAAGACAGGAGACGTGAGAGTAGACGTAGTCGAGGTAGCTTACTAGCTCCAACTTAGCATGTCATACATTCGACAACGACACTGAACTGACTCTGAACCGGAAGCGCATTATTTGACCCCTCACCTCTTCCCTTAAAGGTACACCGTCCTCTTAGGTGAATGTCTCAATATATAGATGTGGGTCACCACAGGCCTCCCCAGAATTCACCTACACAAAACAATGCAAAACAGCAAAAGTGCAAGTCATGAACATAAAAAGAGACAACAGAACAGTCAATGACATAGTGCAAAGTCACGGGGAAAACAGGTGACGAGTCGGGGGGCGGACCCTGCGGTCATAACGGCTGCGCTTCACAGGAGGGGAAACCGAGGCAGGTGCCGACCTAGGAGGGCGCCCCCGCCGCGGGGGTAGGGCCAATTGCATTGGCTCCCCAATGTCCAAGTGAATGGGCTTGAGACGGTCTATAGCGACCCGCTCCGGCCTGCCCCCCCATGTCCACCACAAAGTTCTTATTCCCCGCCTCCAGGACGCGGAAGGGCCCGTCCTATGGCGGCTGCAGCGGGGACCGATGGCTGTCGTGCCTAATGAAGACGTACCTCGCCGATGGCAGATCCTTGGGGACATAGGACCGGGGAAGGCAGTGTTGAGACATCGGAACGGGAGCGAAGGCACCGGCAGCGCTCCGGGACGCACCGAGGTGAGAGGCGGCCGACCTGGGAGCCGTAGCATCTGGAAGAAACTGCCCTGGAACCCGCAGGGGTTGGCCATACACCAGCTCAGCGGAGGAGGTCTGGAGGCTTTCCTTCGGGGCCGAACATGACCCACTCCATCCAGTCGCAGCCAGTGAGGCTTGCCCGCAGAGCGGCTTTCATGTCCCGATGGAACCGCTCAAAGTCCGTTGCTCTGCGGGTTGTACGCCGTAGTGCGGTGGATCTTCACCCCCAGGTGCTCAGCGACCGCCGTCCAGAGCTCCGAGGTAAACTGGGAGCCCCGGTCGCTCGTGATGTCACCAGGCGTGCCGAAACGGGCCACCCAGCAGCCGATGAACGCCTGTGCTACCTCTGCTGCCGTCGTGGAGGACAAGGGAATAGCCTCTGGCCATGTGGTGGCCCCGTCCACAATAGTGAGGAGGAACGTATAACCACGGGAGGGGGGCAGGGGACCCACCAGGTCAACATTGACGTGGTCAAACCGCCTCTCTGGAACCACAAACGGCGCTAAAGGGGCCTTGGTATGGCGGTGCACCTTGGCGCGTCACACGAGCCGGCCCAGGCTCTAACATCCTTACGGAGCCCAGGCCAAACGAACTTGACGCTCACTAGCTTGGTCGAGGCCTTCACTCCCGGGTGGGAAAGGCCGTGGACGGTGTCGAAAACTCGGCGCCGCCAGGAAGTAGGCACCAGGGGGCGCGGTTGACCGGTGGAGATGTCACAGAGGGTGGTGTTGGCCGCGTCGAACGTCACGTCCTCCAGCCGTAGCGGTCGACCGGTAGTCTTGAACGGTCACGTCCTTGGCTTGGTCCGCTGCCATAGCGGCGTAGTCGAGTCCCAAGTGAACGGCGTTAACAACCGCCCGTGAAAGGCAGTCGGCGACGAAGTTATCCTTGCCCGACACGTGTTGTAGTTTCCTATCAAAGGTGCTGTATTTGCGCTCGCTCTCACGGAGTTGTTTACTGAAGAACGCCAACGGCTGCCAGCCCCCCCCACCCACCCACCGCGTAGTCGGAGGCATCCGTTGTAAGGGCTATGGGGGCGGCAGGCGACGGGTGAGCTAGCAGCGCAGCGTTGGCCAGCGCGGTCTTGGCGGCCACAAAAGCCTCGTCCATCCCCGAAGACAAGTCCAACTCGTCCTTAGACTTCTTACCCCGCAGGGCCTCATAATGTGGGCGGCACGGGGCAGGAAACGGTTATAAAAGTTCACCATGCCCAGGAATTCCTGCAGCGACTGTACAGTGCGGGGGAACATGGTGACAGCCTCAACCCTGGCAGGGAGGGGAACGGCCCCCTGTGGGGTGATGTGGTGCCCGAGGAAGGTGATGGACGACTCCTCGAAGTGACACTTAGCTGGATTGATGATGAGGCCGTGTTCGCTGAGCCTGTCGAACAGCTGTCTGGAGGTGCGTCATGTGTTCCTCCGCCGACGCGCTGGCCACGAGTATGTCGTCCAAGTACACAAACAAAAATGGCATGTCGCGGAGCACAGAATCCATAAGGCGCTGAAACGTCTGCGCCGCCCCTTTAAAGCCGAAAGGCATACGTAAAAACTCAAAGAGCCCCAAGGGTGTGATGACAGCCGTTTTTGGGACATCCAGTGGGTGGACCGGCACTTGGTGATACCCCCGCACTAAGTCGATTTTGGAATAGATGGCAGCGCCCGCCAGGTGGGTAGAGAAATCTTGTATGTGCGGTATGGGATACCGGTCGGGGGTCGTGGCATTGTTTAGACGACGGTAGTCCCCGCACGGGCGCCAACCCCCGTCGGCCTTAGTAACCATGTGAAGAGGGGAAGCCCATGGGCTGTCAGAACGGCGGACAATGCCGAGGCGCTCCATAGTCGAAAACTCCTCCCTGGCTATTGCGAGCTTGGCCGAGTCAAGGCGTCGGGCGTAAACTGGGGGGCCCACTGTGGTGATATGATGTTCCACGCCGTGCTTGGTCACCGCCGAGGAGAAGGTGGGTGTGGTGAGCTCGGGGAAATTTGCGAGCAGGCGTTGGTATGGATCCCCGGTGGAGAGTCTGTTAGCGAGGCACAGCGCTCCGGCCCCCCCAAGCGTGCAGGGGTATGACGCAAAAGAAACGGCATCAATCACGCAACAGTTAACATCCACCAGCAGGTTGAAAGCACAGAGGAAATCCGCACCTAGGAGCGGGGTGGATACAGCAGCCATCACAAAGTCCCAGCCGAAACGTCGGCCGCCAAAACACACGTCCACATGTTTGATACCGTACGTCCGAATGGACGTGCCCTTGGCGGCGTCCATCTGGGGGCCGTAACTGTCGGTCATCGTGTCCACAGCTTGTGCTGGTAGTATGCTGCGTTGAGCGCCAGAGTCAACCAGCAGCCGCCGGCCCGACAAGGAGTCTGATGAACAGCTTGCAGTCACGGCCGGCGCCCATAGCCGTTAACGAGCGCCGGCCTTGGCGTTTCCCTGAACCCTGTAACTGCAGGGTTTGCGACACCGTTTTGCCCCAAATCTGGCATGGTAATAACAGAGCCCGTCGTCAGGTTGGCGGCGGGCCGTCACCGCAGCATCCATATAGTCGTACACAGGTGGTGGTGGGGCAGCAGGGCATGCACAAACTGTTGCCGGTTGGCCAGGAGAACCCTGTCTGCTTCAGCAGCCAGAGAACGGTAGTCCTTGGAGGCGGCGAGAGGAGAACTGGCCAGTGCTGTGCGTACAGGTGCGGGGAGCTGCCTCAGAAAAATGTGTTTGAAAAGAAAGGCCGGATCAGCCGATCCCAGCACAGACATTAACCCAGACGGTTTGCCGTCGCCGAGGCCATTCAGGGACAGTAAACGGTCTGCCTTCTCCAGCTCCGACAGTTCAAATAGCTTCAGGAGGAATGTCTTTATAGCATCGTACTTGCCAGCAGTTGGCGGAGCTTCCAACAGTGTCATTGCTCGCGCCGTTGTCGATGCGTCTAACGCCGCCACTACGTGGAAGTACTGCGTTGCATCCTGCGTTATCCCTCTCAGGTGGAACTGGGCTTCCACATGTTGAAACCACGGCCGTGGATTATGCTGCCAAAAGTCGGGTAGCTTCACAGTAGCGGTGTAAATGCTAGCGTTAGCAATAGCCATGTTGTTAGCACCGGCGTCGTCAGACAGTCGTATTAGTAGTTCGATCACGTCGGGGTCACCAATGTGGAGTTAGAAAACAACGAGACAGGAGAGTAGAGGTAGTTTACTAGCTCCAACTTAGCATGTCATGCATTCGACAACGACACAACTGACTGAACCGGAAGCGCATTATTTGACCCCTCGGCTCTTCCCTTAAAGGGTACACCGTCCTCTTAGGTGAATGTCTCTCGATAAATAGATGTGGGTCACCACAACAGGCTGATTCGCCAGCTGTCGATATGTTAAGATTAAGTCGCCATTCTACTAGCACCAGTACGTATAGCACGCGCAGTGTCTCCCACCTCGTGGTGACCGTAAGCTAGGCTAGCTACAGCAGTGGTTTACTGTAGTCCAAGCTAGCGGTTAGCTAAGCTAGAACCTCATGAATTAATGACAAATCGTCTTCGGATAGTCAAGCTAATCAGCGATCTAGCACCTATTATAATAAGACACAAAGGCTTCTATCATATTGACATCTCGTCTTTTGTGAATACAACATTTACGTGACTCGCTCCGTCAACGGTCGCCATTTTACTGCTGTTGCTAGTCTAACGTCGTCATGCTAAACTACGGTCCAACTCAACATTTCCTTGCTTAATGATTACCGTTACTATCCACTCGAGTGTACAACTTCATTACATTTATTAGACTGATAATCATGATCAACTTACCTGTAGAAAAGTAGAGAATACAAAATATTACTCGAGCGCTGAACCTTTCTATCGTGGTCTCAGCACTCACATGACGTACTGACAAAGCTAGAATCACCAACCTACAGATGCTTCGGGAATACGAGACTCACTGCGCCCTCTGTTGGCCAAGCGTACGTTGACCATAGTGACCAGTAATAATGCAAGGACACGATGTAGATCAGTTACCAGTAATATGACATTAACTAGAAGAACCCTGCTACAATGTAGCGGTTTGGTCATCCACTCGTCTAAATCTCCCTCTTCATCCTGCCAACTCCCCCCCCAAATGCTGAGAATCATCTGAAATGCCGAGAAGTGGTTTTTAGAAAATGCATAATTATAATTTCTGGTCCTCTCTGGAACAATACCTACCTCAAAAAAAAAAGTTAGGATCATAAGTGCGTTTTTGCAAAAATGCATATTTTGCACAATGCCAAAACATTTCTAAGTCCCAGAAATTTATTTTCTTATATAGCTGAAAAAAAAAAATCCAAGACACTCAGAATCACCCGAAATGCCGAGAAAAGTGGTTTTTAGAAAAATGCATAATTTTAATTTTCTGGGATTTTTCCCTTACTCTCAGACAATACCTACCATCTCCAAAAAGAATTAGGATCATAAATGCTTTAGTTTTCGGTCCCGCTATCTACACTAACACAACGAAAATATATGAGTAGATTTCTGTACGTTGACAAGCATGTTTTTTTCTGCACATTTACAACAAAAGATAAAATGGGGGGCATCCGTTTACATTAACCAATTTTAAAATGGGGGGGGGTCTGTTTGCATTAAACCGTTTTAACCAAGCGCCACATCAGCAGTTGCAGCAACAATATTGCTTGCAGAGGTTTTTTTTTTTTTAAAGATACTTGCAAATCTGACACTTCTTCACTAAAGATTACAGATTAAGAACCATGAATGCCACCTCACCATCTCCCTCAACTCCACTCTGAGGGAGACGGTGAGGCGGCATTGGACAGGTATGTTACCAGTGCCTCTGGCTGGTTAAGACTGTCTGTCAGGGTCGCTGCGTCTCCAGCCTGGACTTGGCAGACATTCAACACTTTTGACTTGATCACTACAGCTCCAGTCTGATCTGGACCCAGATAGCTGCAGAAAACAAAGTAACACTATTGTCACTCTGTTTCTAGCTGCACCATGAGTCAGTTTGGTCATATTTGAACATTTTACTTGCCTCACAACCAGACCCAACTGTTTGGTGACGGAGATGCACGTCTGTTGTCTCAACCATTATGTCCCATGCTGGAGACTTGGACACCTCCGTCACCAACTGGAGGTCGAGCATCTTGCTGATTAGCTTCCAGCATCTCTACATGGTTTAGCACCCTCATACCTATCTGACTGCTTATCCGATTATGTTCCGAGCCGGTCTCTTAGATCCTCTGGTGCTGGCCTGCTCAATGTCCCTAGAATGAACTACAAAAAGTAGGGCGAAGCAGCATTTTGTTTTTATGCACCGACAGCTTGGAATAGACTCCCAACAAATAAGAGAAGCAACGTCCATAGATAGTTTTAAGAATCAGCTCAAGACCCATTTCTATGCTCTTGTTTTCAATAAATTCCATTTTATTTCTTTTACCTTGTACCGTTTTAGTTCTTGCCTTAGTCTGGGTTTTATTACTTTTAACTTATCTGTATTGTTGAGTTTTATTGTTTCCCTTATTTTTAATGTAAAGCACTTTAAGCTGCATTTTATGTATGAAAGGTGCTATACAAATAAAGTTTATCTATGATGTGACTGCTGGTGTAGGAGCCAGCTTTAAAGTCAATTGTAATAGTCACCCTTAATAGCTTTTTGAAAACAGATTGTCGTATAAGAGCTATTGACAACTTACAATGACAGTATTACCAAACTTTATATTTCATCCAAAACATCCACATCCAATTAAAAAAAAAATTTTTAAACCCTTTATAAAAGTAGGTCGTTCATATGTGGGAATAAGTCTTGCCGAATCAGAAAAACCCATCTCCAAAGACCAATGCACTCAGGAGGCCTGGCTTTGCCCAATTTCTTTTATGACTGGGCATGCAATATTCAGAAAATAATTCACTGGTTTGAAGAAAAACCAATTGTAGGAAAGGCAGACTGGGTATGATTAGAGTTCTCATCATGCCAACACCATTCGGGCTCAGTGGTTGGTGCAGCCTTGACCCTTCTTAGCAATAACCTGAGTTCAAATTTAATAGTCAATCACTCAGTAAGAATATGGACTCAGTTTAGAAGGCATTTTGGGCTATAAGGAACTTCTATTATCTGCCCGATTAAGTCCAATCATTCCCTCCCGTACAGACGCTGCATTTACTTTATGGTTTAACAAAGGGATTAGATC
Source organism: Lampris incognitus (assembly GCF_029633865.1). NCBI lineage: Eukaryota > Metazoa > Chordata > Actinopteri > Lampriformes > Lampridae > Lampris > Lampris incognitus. The sequence continues at coordinate 141,285 of NC_079212.1, read as the reverse complement.
AATCCATACATAAGACATATTTGCATCGTTTCCTCGATTATCCAAAGTATATGACTTGCCTGAGAACCACTTCTTTCTGTACAAAGACATTTACCTCATTTCCATACAAACCCATGAAGAAGAAAAAAGACCATTTCCTGGAATCGACATCCCAGATGTAGGAGTTTATTAACATCAAGCAACATTCCATGGAAAATTTAAAACTGGCATGGAACACCTTTAACAGATGACCAGTGGGCTTCCATTTTAAATTTGATAAACACCATCTACATCTGTACAACTTTCAGTTGTATTAAGCCATGTTTAGCAGAGTACATTTTACTAATGCTAGATTGGCAAAGATTTATCCAGACATTGAGCCTTTATGCCCTCGACGTAGAGGCCAGCCAGCAGATTTAATGCATACGTTTTGGCTGTGTCCAAATCGCTCCACCTTTTCAATAAGAATTTTCAGTAACCCTTTCATCTATAATGCCTCGAGCCCTGTGTGACTAGAGTGCACTCGTGCCAACATTTTGAGGCGGAGTAATGACTTTCACCTTTGAATACTGACCTCCTCCTTAAATGCCAGTATTCCCTTGCTGCAAGTGGAGCTTCATCTCCGTTTTCAGGCCAACCACGCAGAATCAGATGTCACAGCCTGGAGTTGCTCGTCATTGTCAGTGTGTTGCCGGATCTGCACGAGTCGCCCGTCTGTGACATTGAGGTAGTCGGCCTGGCTGATGAGCGCCACGTCCAGCTGCCGTCTCTAAACTACAGACAGCTTGATCGTTGTGCATAGACCCTGCATGTGTTTGACACCGTGGCCCTGCCGAGGGTCTCGCTCACGTGTATCACTGTCCCCGGCTTACACTGTACTGATGTCATAGGTTAGTTTACTTCATCACGACAGTGACCCTCAGATGGGTCACCATAAACCGATTTACAGCAGTGCCGAGCATGACTAAAGCACGTTAAATGGCTCTATAGGACCTGACTACATAGTTATAGGACTACAACTACCAGTGTTCATTGTTTTAGGTAGTTCATGTTAACATCCGGTTAGATTAGTTCCGATAGCATGCCTAGCTGACAGCCACGAGTGCAACTTTTGTTTAACTAAACGGCAGGAGTTTGGTTAAGAAAATACTCCTGCGTTGAATCATTTATGGTTATTTTAGCCAACCAATATATACGCCAACCGAGCAGCATACTCTGCAGACGTTTTGGGGAACTCAGAGGGGGCTTGCTGAATATGGTGATGAGGGGCTTGTGATCCGTTTCTGCTGTCGCGTCCAGATAATGGCAAAAACGCTGAGGCATGATTCTGCTCCATTGTGTGAGGGCCCTCGAAGCGAATGCGACCCTCCTGCAACTGGCAGCAGCCCAGGCTGGCTTGAATTACCTTGAATAGTGACCGCCTTTGCCACGTTGTAGTAACAGGCGTTGTCGTCACCAGTTGCATCATGGTTTGGGCGTGTCTTTGTCCACGAGTCTAACGGCTCGCACACGTTCGAAAGCCATGGCAGGAATTTAGCCAGGTAGGTGACAAATCCAACAAACCGCTGCACAGCCTCCACATTTGATGGGGGTGGCATTTCCAATTGCTTTCACCGTCTCTGGATCTGCCTTCAAGCCCATGGAAGCAGACCTCTGGCACCTTTAATTCAAGTCGCAGCTTGACCTGCCTGCATCGGTCCATTGGGGCCAACAGCTTGGTATTATGGTCCCAGTGTGCTTTTTCATCCGTTTCGCCACAGCCCACGACGATTATGTCGTCAGCTATAGGTTCCACCCCATTGAGCCCAACCAGCAGCTCATACCATTTCTGTTGGCACACTTCTGGGGCCACAGACACACCAAAGGGAAGCTTCAACCAGCGTTCGACCACAGGGCGTTCAAAAAGTGGTCAGGTAGCTGTTGGGCTCATCAAGCTTGCATTGAAGGAAGGCATCTCTGGCGTCCACGAAAGTGAAAACCCTCGCCTTAGGGAGCTTGTAGAGTACATCATCTAACGTGGGCATGACGTAATGTGATCGCCTCAGCGCATGTCAGGTAGGTTAAGAATCACCATATTGCTAATCCAATCTGTTGGCTCTAACTGGAGTAATATGGCCCTCTGCTTCGGATTGATCACGCCGTGCCTTCACCGCTTTCTGCCTAGCGACTGGAACATTGCGAGGTGGACTGGCTGCATTCAACTCAAAATGCACCTCATCTGGCAGAGTCAACTGGGGAAGTGAAAACGCCTTGGTATTTGCCAACCAGCATGGCCTCAGTCAGGGGCCTGGCTTGAACAGTCCACAGCATTGTCTGCTGGAATGGGAAAATGCATGATCCCAAGCTGCTCACAGGTGGACCGCCAGAGGAATGGCTGCTGAGTGGCCTCAACTACCTCGAAATCTAGAGTGCATCTGTGGCCGTGCACAACACACTGTCACCAACAGGCCCATGGAGAGCATCAACTGGCCGGAGTAGTCTGGTGCTACTTGGCATGATGGTCTGGGTGCAATCTGCATTTTTTTCCTTGACACTACATGTGGCTCTATTCTGAATAGAGTTGACATTGCTGCTTCTAGTTCAGTTGAGGAGTGACAAACTACTTTTCCCTTTCCTCCGTTACGTTCCCCGTCAAAGGAGGTAACAAAGAAAAGGTATCCCGGGGAATAAAAAAGGTGGGAGGCAGAACCAAGTGTAAAAACAAACGAGTTTACTAACAAAACTAATAACCATAAGCCAATATATGCAACAAAAAAAAGCACAGATTTCACCCTCAAGGAATATCGACTATATACACGCACCAGCTCTCTGGCTGCCAACAGTGGCCCACTGGCACGGCGTCCCTCTCCAGATTATATACCCAGCTGATGAGGGCTTGAAATCACCTGTGCTCAACAGGAGGGGGGCATTACCTGGGGAGGGAAGTTACACACGGCAATTGGGCCGTAACAGTCCCAATAAATTAGTTTGAATAAACGTCTTTTCTGGCGCTGCCCTGAATTGTCCACGGAATGATCTCCTGCCCCCCGTTTTTGGTTTGATGCACACTTGCAACACTGCAGACATTGCCGTACACTCCCCCCCCCCCCCGTCTGTTGGATTTACATTTTTTTTTAAAAAGGAAAAAAAAATACATCGGTTGCACAGTTTTCTAAAAATGTAGTATGTTCACAAAATCAAATTCTTATTCCTTTAACAAACTTCACTTGGTTAATTGAAAGCATTTCTTTTATGTTCCGTTTAAAAACGTGGTTGTTTCTCGTTTTGGAGACCATGTTAACTGCGATGGAGGCCTCATTTAGCTTTTGTTGGTTTTAATGAATCACCGTTGCTTCTCGCATGACCAGCGACAAGCTTTTATCATCCAGAAACTGAATTAGCTCTGCATATGCCTCGGCATCTCTCCTCGTCTTCTGCCGGTTCCGCGCCCTCATCGTCGGCTGGCTCAGTTAAAACGGTGTCCTTTAGCCCTTGCAGCCGAAGATGGCCTGAAGTATTCGTCTCTCACAGTTCATAATTCTTTTCACCTCCGTCAAAAACTAGCCGAGACCAGCGGCTAGTCGACTCGGCGGCTCGCCTGCTCATGACATGGTGCTAGCACAGCATGCTAACTCTCACCAGACACGCTGTACGACGCGACATTTGTCTCGATGGCAACTCTGGGGCCGGCCGTTCGTGACAAGTCTAAACCCCTAACCGGCCCAGCCGACCTCACTTCATGGGAAATTTCGTGGCCGACCCGGAAGTTAATCATAAAATATACACAAACTCCAGGCCCTGGTGCATCTCTTGGGAGTGGTGGTTATTTGCTGTGTGGTAGAATTCAATATGTGCAGGTGTTAGTGTGAGGTTTTGTACTTTTATATACGACCACCGGCTAGCGAGTCTACTCACACTCCTACTGCAATAAAACAGCAAGTGAAATGGTTTCTGTTGTACAGCGTTAAGTACCAAACGTGTGAGACAACCATTAACGTTAGGTGGCTGGCAGGAAAAAGAAAACTTACCAGGGTCACACGGCGATGTAGCGTCCGATTCATACACCACTTGTAGCATTGCGGTCGCTGGTCCTAGCTTGCAGAGCAGTACGAACCGGGCTGAGTCTGCGGAGTCCATATTGTGGCCAGTTCGCAGGCTCACAATGACGAAAGACCCACAAAGCAGACTGACACAGATAGCAAAAACTCCAAAAAGGTTTAACCGGGCAAAGCGGTCGGTACGCGGCAACCAGTCAGCTCAGGCAGAGGCGTCAGGCTCTTCTCCGGAGTAAAGACGAACTGGCAGCATGAGGGAGAAAGACGTGGCTTAAATACACACATGGGGAGATGATGACACACAGGTGCAACACATTAGGGCGGGGCCGGTAATCACACAGGAGGGAAACTTGACAGGAAGTGGCATCTGAAAACGAGACACACGTGAATACCACAATAAAACAGGAAACACTGGGGAATATGAAAAACTCATAAAACATGAGCTAGGATGTGGAGCGGGTCATGTCGGTCTTAAATGTTGCTTTGGATGTGCTGTGACAGTTGCAGACCACAATGATCATGTACTGCTTGATAACTTTGGATTTATAATGCGATGCTTTAAAACAGGAAATGCACCAGTGGTGTGAGATCAAATGCCCTTGTTACGTCTCCACTTCCGCTAACTCCTGCGCCGCGTTATGTTAATGTGTAAGTAGACACGCTGGCCGCTGGCTCGCAGGTCTGCCCCTTTAGTCGAGTGGTTAGAGATGCCTCCTGCGGTGCGGGCGATACGGGTTCGCTTCCCGGACGCGGCAGTTCCTGTGGTTGCGTTGTCCCCCGCATTCGCTACATTGGTGTCAGAAGTGGGATGGAGCGGCCGTAAGGTCATCGGAAGCGTATGCGCTCTGAGGCGTGAAGGAGCTGATATGCTTAAGCGCGGGGACGCGCTTCCCGAAGGAGGGGGTAGTGCAACGTGCATGGATAAGAAGACACGCTGGCTCGCGAGTATGATCTTTTAGTCGAGCGCAGGCCCGTAGCCAGAAACATCTTTTTTTTGGGGGGGGGGGTCGGGCAACACTGCCGAAAGCTACCGGTAAATAAAATTACCACACTATAGCCTAATACCCAACCGTACGGTAAATGTCAACGTATTAATGGCCCATAGAGAATCATCAATGCATTAATAAATAAAAGTGGGTCTTACCTTATAAAAGCAGGTCCAATCGTCTTTTTTGTCTGCAAAAGATGTCCAGTACCTCTTCCGGCGTCACCACAATGTCTCTGTGCTCCGAGAGCAATGTCAGTCCATTAAGCCGTCTTTCCGTCATTGTACTGCGCATTTTGTCCTTGATCCTTCCCAGACGGGAAAAACTTCTCTCGACGTGGACACTGGTGACAGGAAGCGTGGTCAAAACGCGGAGAAGCTCGAAGATGCTTGGAAACAACTCACTGCTACAGGCATTTAATGCCTCAATGGCATTTTGTGGAACATAAGTTGCATCTTTCCATTTATCCCGCCAGGTGTCAATTTTTGACTTTACAACTTCCAGATGCGGTGACACTTCATCAGGATACAGGTTGGAGAGCGCTTGAGCTGAGCTGTCGTTCAGCATGCTGACCTTAGATGGCAGTAAGGAGCAGAGGTTGGAGATCACATTTCTGTGTTTGCTGAAGCGTTCCTTCATCTGTGATGAATAAAAGTCAAGCATGACTATGAAAAGCTTTTGCCGGTAGTGATTTTCACAGGCCTTCAATGGATCCTCATTGCAGTCCATGCCTCTTCGTGGTCGAAATTCAACCCCATACTTGGCTGCCTGGGAAGAGGTCTTTTGGAAAATCTGCCTGAACTCCATCTCAGAGTTAGCCCTCATCTCATCTACCTGCTTAATAACAGCATCAGCAGCTGAAACGCAACTCACCAAGTCACAATTTTCCTTCTGAAGGAAGGTGGACAGGTGGTAGGTTTTTGCAAGCATCTTCTCACTCACATTCATGGACAGCATGAGTTCTGCATTGTCAATTGAATTAAAGAGCTGAGCGGCTTTGACAGCTGTGTCTCCTGTGAAGGTTTCACTGATTTTCTGCAGGCTGGATCGCACAGGGTCTGAAAGCTCGTTGAATGTAAATATTGCGTCGTGGCGTTCGACCCATCTCGTTTCACACAGCTTCGTCAGTTGCGTTTTCTTGCAGTCGGGTAAAAGACGCTCCGTCTCGTGTCACAGACTGCATGCAGACCGCAAAGCCCAATCATGGAAAAAAGTGCAGATTTCCGAGACAATTCCAAAGCGATTTCGCGCCATTTGTACAGTGCAGCACTTGTTTAGGACCAAATTCAAACTGTGGCTGACACAGTGCAGATAAACTGCTTGCTTGTGCTTCTCTTTGATTTTAGCTTGGGCACCATTTAAACGGCCACTCGTGGCAGATGCGCCGTCGTGTCCCTGGCCACGTAAAAACTGTAAATCAACGCCTGCATTTGTAAGCTGACTTTCGATTGAATTGGCGATTGCCTCCCCGGTTAAATTCTCGATATCAACAAAGGACAAAAACTCCTGTAGTGGGAAATGCCTGGGGATGTACTTGGAATGTTGCACTGGGCTCGTGCAGCTAGAGGACCAATCACAGGTTAGCTCGCGCTGTCACAGACGCAACTATATTAGACACCGCGGGAGAGACAAAGGGCCAGAACTGTTTAGTAACCATATCGTAGACTGTCACCTTAGCGTGGGATAGAGCAGGGAAACCTAGCGTACCCTGGGCTAGACAGTAGATACGGTGGCTAGCAGTGGTAGTGTTAGCAGCAGACTGCCTCGGTACCTGTAGCTAGCTGACTACCCCCGAGAGCTTCCCCAGAGAGACTGAGAGAGACATTCACCCGGTCACACCGGAGCCAGAGTACAGAGAGAGAGAGAGACACGCACCCCGGAGAGCAGCCATCCATCTCCCGCCCCGCCTAGAGCTCAGCCGCCCTGTTCCATCACCAGCTCTGGTCCCAAGGTGAGCTTGCTAACCCATTAGCACACGGCTAACTAGCTAACTAGCAGGCTAGCCCTAGCATTGGCGCAGCTATCTAGCTAACGGTGGTGAAGCCCGGTTTGTCGCACCTAAAAGTCCCCGCCTCCATCCATAGTTATCCGGGCTATAGAAAAACCGCGACAAGTGGTGTCAGAAGTGGGATAAAAGGTTGGGATTCGCCATAATCTCAACACCGGAGGATCCTGCCCCGGTCACATGGCGGCATAATTCAGCCTGCACACTGTGAGCTGACCCAGCTAGCAAGAAGCCATTTTGTGAAGCACTGTAATTTCTTCAGTAGTCACGTAAATCAGTGGAAAAATAAAAATGTCACAGGACAAAGAAAACGTAAAAGAACAGTCTGAGTTGAGTCTAGATGGTGCTGGTGTGGGGACAGAAGACCCCGGAGAGCACGCCTGGATGAAGCTCCTCCTGGCGCAGATGGAAACCATGAACCAGACCCAGGTTCAGATGCAACGCCAGATGGAAAACATGGAACGCCAGACCCAGGTTAAGATGCAACGCCAGATAGAGATGCAGATGGAGGCCCTCACAGCGCGTATCGATGGACTAGCGGAAGCGGTGGCTAAACGATCTCGTCCCCCCACACCTCCCATTCAGCGCACCGATTGGGCCCGTCATCGTTCAGATATCCAAGGTGAGCCTCCCGGTTTGTCGCCCATCGCTCAAGTAGTGAAGCAAGGGGTTTCTCCTAGTAGCCCTCAAAGCGATAGTGGTGTAGGGTCGGCAGGGGCTGTGCTCGGAGAACGAACTAGCAGAACGGTGCAAGACATGAGCCTACTCTCGCAGTTCACCCCGGCCCGGGAGAACCCAGGGGCCAGACAGCGAGACGGCGCTGATCACCTGTTGCCAGCAGCTATGGCCGCAGTGGCTAATTTGAGCGACCGGCGCAACGAGGAGACGCCAGCCAGGCCGAGCAGCAAAGCGGCCCCAGCAGCCCTGCGCTATACAGGAAATGGACCCAGTGAGCCCGCACCACTTACCAGCACTCCGATCGGTCATGGTGGAAAAAATGGAGCGACTGCAGTACCACCCCCCGACGGGATGCAGGGTGGCCAAATGTCCCTGGACAGCAACGGCGGCCGAAACCTGCTGGATGACAGCGTTGGAGGGCAGGCAGGTTCCTCTAGAGGTCAACAGAGCCAGACAGGAGACCTTCAAAGTCGGAGCGGCAACCGAAGCTCACAAGGTCCCGACCGAGGACACGAAAATGACATCAAGCTCCTCGCCACTTTTGATGGTAAGGGCGACCGGGATAGTTTCGTTGGACCATTCGAACGGATGGCGAGAAAGAGGGGCTGGACCGACGAGACCTGTTTGGACGCCTTGTATCTCCGACTGAGAGACAACGCCATGTCTTTTGTCATCGCGCAGCCGGCTCCGATAAAAGATGACTACCACGCGCTCATCACCCAGTTACGCCACCGCTACGGTAAAGAGCTGCCTGAGGGAACTGCGCGCCGTAAACTCAGCGAGGTTAAGCAGGCCAGAGAGATGACCCTCTATGAGTTTGGCGAGGAAGTGCGGAGACTTGTCACACTGGCATACCCGCAGGTTGGTGTTACACTGCAGGAGGCCTACGCTGCAGAAGCCTTTCTGCGCGGGCTGAAGAACCAAAACATCGCGTATGAAGTCCCGGGGGCAGAACCCAAAACACTAGCTGAAGCAATCAGGAAGGTTGAGGCACGCGAGTATGACTTTAAAGCGACGCTGCGGCGAGAGGTTGAAGGAAAAGGGAGAATCCGGCGAGTAGCATGGGAAGACGAGCGGCGTCGCGATAGCTCTCCAAGTCCTCCGCCGGTAGGAGACAGCATGAGCACCCCCGAGCTCAAGACCCTGGCCAGTGGCATCGACAACATTAACAAGGTGAAGTTGCACAGGCACATCAGCCCAGACCACCTACTCCAAGTGTGTTCTAGAGTATGTCCACTGCTGGAGAAAGAGGTTCCTGCCAGCGTGCCTGGTCTCCACAGCATCCTGGGAGCCGGCAGGCAGAACCTCCTGCGTACCAACAAGAGCTGCAAGCATGTTGTGTGGAAGGGCTCAGCGCTGGCTGCTCTGCACTGTGGACGACCCCCAGAGCCTCCTATTATCTATGGGAGTCCACCCAATATCGTGGAGACGAGCAATGGGCGTCGGCTCAATGGCTCCTACCATCTACGCCAGCTACTGCCTACAGCTGTCTACCAGCACATGAAGATGCACAAGAGGATTCTGGGACATCTCTCCTCTGTCTACTGTGTCACCTTCGACCGCACCGGGCGACGCATTTTCACGGGCTCAGATGACTGCCTGGTGAAGATCTGGGGCACAGATGACAGGCGCCATGCTCTGTTGTCTGCTCCAGCACCAGCCATAGGGCCGCAGGAAACACCTGAAGGAGGTCCTCCCGCTGCTGACATGGAGGAGCCGGGGGCGCAGAGAACAGAGGAGTACGAAGGAGTGACAGAGCAGGAAGAGATCGATGAAGACCTTGATCTCCGGCTGGAGGACCTGTTCCACGCAAATGACGATGGAGGACCCAGCACACCAGGCTCCCCGGCTCGGTTCCAGCCGCTCCAACACACTGCTGCCAGCTACTCTTCAGGAGAGTCGACAATCACCCAACGTCGTGGGACAGCAGCCTGTGCTCCGGGCGGGCCGTCCAACGCCCCTGACCCAGAAGGAGACGAAGCCGACGCCGCTGAGTCCCATCTCCCGTACACCACCAGACGGGGCCGGCCAGTCCGGAGGCCCGCCTGGCTCCTAGACTAACTTTGACGGACGTGACTAGTTGACTTGGGGGTTACTAGGCTAGTCACAAGAGTCCAGTATGGATAGCGACCACCCACATTTGTTTGACGCCCTTTGTTCCGGGCCTAGTTCATTTCGCGGGTGTTCTGTCCCGTTTATCGTGTTAGATTAATCAGACTGATCTTTGTAGTCTGTTGTTCATTTATGTTGAAGGGACTCAACAGTGCTGGAGGGGGGCAGTGTAGTGGGAAATGCCTGGGGATGTACTTGGAATGCTGCACTGGGCTCGTGCAGCTAGAGGACCAATCACAGGTTAGCTCGCGCTGTCACAGACGCAACTATATTAGACACCACGGGAGAGACAAAGGGCCAGAACTGTTTAGTAACCATATCGTAGACTGTCACCTTAGCGTGGGATAGAGCAGGGAAACCTAGCGTATCCTGGGCTAGACAGTAGATACGGTGGCTAGCAGTGGTAGTGTTAGCAGCAGACTGCCTCGGTACCTGTAGCTAGCTGACTACCCCCGAGAGCTTCCCCAGAGAGACTGAGAGAGACATTCACCCGGTCACACCGGAGCCAGAGTACAGAGAGAGAGAGGGACACGCACCCCGGAGAGCAGCCATCCATCTCCCGCCCCGCCTAGAGCTCAGCCGCCCTGTTCCATCACCAGCCCTGGTCCCAAGGTGAGCTTGCTAACCCATTAGCACACGGCTAACTAGCTAACTAGCAGGCTAGCCCTAGCATTGGCGCAGCTATCTAGCTAACGGTGGTGAAGCCCGGTTTGTCGCACCTAAAAGTCCCCGCCTCCATCCATAGTTATCCGGGCTATAGAAAAACCGCGACACTCCTCTCTGATGCTATATTGGCTGTCATGCTGGTTCACGTATCTGACACAGACAGAAAGCTGCTCCCGCCCTGAAACATCTTTCATTTCATCTGCCAACACAGCGAAACACTGCGCGGAGTTTACTTTCTGCACCAGTTTGTTTGTTATCACATCTCCAGTTATGCTGATTATTTCATTTTGTACATCAGGACTGCAGTAGCTAGCGTTTGCTGCACATTTACTCAAGTGTTGTAACAGTACTGTGTCGCCAGATGTCGCCCTAAACCTGAGTAAAGCCCTGAAATTTCCGTCATTGTGAGTTGGCTCATTCAATGTCACTGGTCCTGAATCAATATCACCTCTCAGGGCGAGTTCTTGGCGACCGCAAAAAATCAACGTTGCAATGAAGCTTTTGAATTTTTCTCTGTTTTCTTGGACTCGCTTTTTTCTCTCAGAATCTAGCCTCGGTGAAATTGCATCCATTTTATTGTTGAGAACCATTTGGAAATTGTCCGCTTTCAAACATGCATCCTTGTGATATGCCTTTTGTGCATGGTCTTTGGACGTCTCTAAAGCATGTTTCCAGTCTGAGAAGTGGACATTAATTAGCTTGCCAGCTTGTCTGTGCCCTCCCTTGCCCACATGCTCGACTGCAAACGCAACACAGTGCTTACAAAAACAACCGTCGGCCCTTGTTGAGTATACTAGCTAGCCAGCTAAACTGCTCAATCCCATGACGTTGGAAACGCAGTTTACCTCCTAGTTTTGTAGGGAATGTTTGTCCGATATTGGCCGTCCAGTCCAGTGAGTATATTTCTCTTCTCTGTTCGTCTGATATTTTCCCACCAATATAATCCACAAAGTCGTGTGAAAACGTTTCCGGGGTAGAGGACGGCGGGCGGGTCTGCTAACTCTGGCTCCGTCTCCGATGAGGAGGGCAGTGGGTCTGCTAACACTTGCTCCGGGAAATCGGTAACCTTAGTGACCAGATCATCTGTAATGTTCTTGTTTTTCTTTTTTGAGTCGGGACACGTTGAAACAAAAAAAATCGCTGATTTTACGAATATTAACTTGACTGCTCTTGCCTGGTTTACAGGTAGCTTTCGGCGGCTCCATTGCTTTTGAAAAGCAAACTATAGATCGACCATTTAGCTAGCATAACCAGTGGCAGGTTGCTTAGCTGACTCGTCAGACCCCTGAGCCAATCAAAAGCCTGTGATTGTATTTGTTTTACGAAACCGACCAATAAGATACATCATGTTTGGAAACAAATTAACTGACAGGTTTAACGCCTGTCAGCCACGATAGATGCAGTGTATGAGTAGGCTAGAGGGGCGGTGACAAATAATCAAAACGATAACTAAATAATTATTGGTGCCATTTCAGACGGGCCGTGGGGTTTCGGGGGGGGGGCGGGTTCAGACACGAAAACCACCTACCCGGCTACGTGCCTGGTCGAGCGGTTAGCGATGTCTCCTGCGGTGCGGGCGACACGGGTTCGCTTCCCGGCCGCGGCAGTTCCTGTGGTTGCGTTGTCCCCCGAATTCACCACAATATGTTAACTTCCGCCTGCGCCGCGTTGTTAATGTTAACTTCCGCCAACTCCTGCGCCGTGTTGCATTTTTTAAAAATATTTTTATTGAACATTGTTCATATTCATGTACAGATTCTTGAAAAAAGTTCATTACAAAACAAACATGGCAAATATACATTCCATCCAAAAATACATAGATATATCCAAAGTGCCAAAGGGAACAGTATGTAAACATTTCTATACAGTATATCAGGAAGTACATAGAGATTGAATGTCACATGACAAATATACGGTAATGTATTATGAAAATAAGGGTACAAACAATAATAAATTAAATACGTGACATACACTAATTGAAAATAATAAAACATAGTCCATCATACAAGGGGGAATTAATAAGGATATCAGTTTTCTAATTCAGTGGGAAAATGTCTTAACACCTCATAAATCTTTAGTGCTTTTGTATCGGTCATTAGTTTTAAAGATTTCAAGTATAATCTAAATTCATTTAAAAAAACAACAAATTTGGGGGACGACTTAAAGTATCTATTTTTATGAATAAGGAATTTGGCTAAGCAGAGGATTACATTACAACAGAGTTCATCGTTTTTGTTTTGCAAAATCATACCAAATGTTATATTGTCTCTAGAAATCGAAGTTGGAAAGGACAAAATCCTTTGCTTTATCCATTTGTGAATGTCAAGCCAGAACACAAGTACCACACCACATGAGAAAAATACATGGTCCGTAGTTTCTATGTCATTTTCACAAAATGAACATATATTATCGTCAAAACCAAACCGTGATCCAAGTAGTTCTTTGGAGGGATATATGTTATTCATAATTTTGAAGTGTGTTTCCTTCACTTTTGGGGGGATAGGAAATGTTAGATACATTGTTCTCAATTTAATAATTGAATTTTTATCAAATTTGTGTTAAATGTCATTTTTGTTTCGTCTTTCAGGGAACAAGTTTTCAGTGAGACAGTTTCTAATAAAATGATTATCACATTTTTTGTCCAAGATTAATAACCCTTTAATTGACAGTGGGGCCAATCGTGGCTGTATAGGTTGGTGAGTCATTATATTTGTTATCAGAGATACAAATTCTTTGGGGAGTGCTTTATGTAATTTAGTAAAGTCTGATTTGGAAGGCTTGAAAGTATGTTTTGTCTGGAATTCTTCATAATTTAATAAATGACCACTAGAATCCATTAAATCAACTATCGACCATATATTTTCCTCATACCAGTCTTTAAAGAATAAAGACTTGTTCCGATACCATATATATCTATTATTCCAAAGTACAGTGGTGTGGGGTGAAAAGTTATGTACATATAACATTCTACAATACAACAGTATCTGTTTATGGAGCTCTGATAATGAAACAGGAAGTTTATCAATATTATAGTCAGAACTGAGTAGAAATTTCAATCCTCCAATTTTATTGAATAAGTGATTTGGAATACAGTACCAGAAGGAGTTACCAAGTTTGATCCAAGATTTGTCCAATTATTTTTAAAGTTCCATTAAGGCAATCAAAATCAATAACTTTTAGTCCTCCATCCTTTACTTCTTTAACCATATGGCTTTTCTTTATATAGTGTGGTCTTTTTCGCCAAATTAAATTTAGATTAATCTGATTGATTAATTTTTTTGGAATGGCGTGAGAATAGGCTGGGTAAATACACCTTGATAAGCATTCCATCTTAGTTAAATAAATTCTGCCAAGAATCGATAGGTCTCTTTGGAGCCAGATGTTTAGCTTTGATTTACAGACCTTTAACTTATTTTCTACATTCAAAGACTGACTTCGTTTTTGGTCTTTTGAAAGGAAAATTCCCAGGTATTTGATTTCTGATTTAATAGGAATATTACAGATTTCTTTTAGTGGGGTGTCATGTACAGCCAATAGTTAACATTTTTTTTAAATTTAGTGTTAATCCTGAAGCTTTAGAGAATTTTTCAACTTTTTCAATAGCTGTTGGAATTTGGTGTCTATCTTTAAGAAAATTGTCGTGTCATCTGCTAGTTGGCTGATGATAATAAGATTCGAAATCCCTGTTTGAAGACGAGTAGTGAAAATGTAGGTTAGGAGTTTGTAGTCTGAGTTTCGTCGCTCTCACACTGTCCTGAACAATAGCACAACTGTGTGCACTTGAGATTCGCTTTAACGCACTTGCATCTCTTCGTGCATAACTTTTTACAGCCGCATTTCAAAAGTTCCTGGCAGGCCTTGGCTGCCTCTGGAAGTGTGGTCCAGCAGGGAGACCATGGGGAATCTTCCTTTACTCTCCCCCAGTCCCATAAACCTGGTGATGGAATCATGGGGTCCAGTGTTCAAACTATACCATAGCCTTCGGGGGAGCCACTTTTTGTATTTTTTTTTCACCGGGGGGGTGGGGGGTGCGCACTTGCGTGTGCCTCAAAAAGAGGACTTCCAATTACAAAGATACAACAGCTGCAAGTGGCCTACTTGCTTTATGCCAGCACATCGTATAGGCTATATAAATATATATGCTTATACGCCCTCTATATAAAATAGGCTATAGGGCGACTCATGTTTTGAATAAAGCACATCCGGCTGCCTACAATCGAGTACATCAACAACGATTAAAGTTATCCATCACAGACTACAGAAGAACACCATAATTCCTCTGTTCAATTAATACATCGAGGGTCACATAGACCTATAACAACCCAGCCACAACACATTGGCCTTACCTTTATACAGAATCGACCACAGAGGCCTGGGGTCAGCTGTCTTCGCTGTTTGTCCAGAAATCCATGAAGTGGACAGGCGATGACCTGCCTTAACCCAAGATGTGATAAAGGGCACTGGGTCGAAACTCTCAAACGGGGGTCCATTAATATCCAGGAAAAGGAGCGATGAGAGGCTGTTTTGACTGTGGGTCTTGCTGTCAGTATCACTGACGGCAGAAATTCCCTCTCACACTCAGCTGAAGTGGAAAGGTACGTTCTGCTCGCTGTACAAAGCTTTTCCAGCGTTTTGCCTGGTGCTCTGTCTTGTAATTTCCAGTCGCGGAACTCCCCGACCACCTCTCTGGCTGGTTCTCCAAGCATTTTAGCAAGTGCCCGTACTTCGTTTTCTCCATACAGAATCAAAGCATTCCGATCTTGTGGCCAAAAGTTCTTGTCCAGGGGTTTCAGCATCTGTAGGAGGTCTGATTCTGGCATTCACTTTGTGAGATTGTCGATCACAGATTGATAAAACTGATTTCGGTTAATCTTGCCCGTACCCTTAACTAGTTGAACATCTTTAAACAGCCCCAGGGACGTGTGCTGTTCAGCCTTCTGTGTGGATTTGCCTCCACTCGCTTTCATGCTTTCAGTATATCAATAGACTACAAATGGCGACTGGCCTCCACTAGAGTGATGTCTCTTTGCTGACATTTCAGTGACAGGCCCTGTAACTCACGGTGTATGTCTTTCATGCAAGCCAGATCAAGTAAAAACCCAAAGTTTGTGAGGTGTTTGTATAGCGCCAGGAATTTCTTGCTCTCAGTGTCATTGTGAGATGCATCATCGCTTGCAGTTTTAAAGTGGCACGCTAAAGCAGGGTAGTTATTCCAGACTGAATTTACAGTACTGAAACTACTCGCCACCCATCTGATGGTGATTATCCGTCCAATTCTCAAAATCTGCATATTTAGATTTGCAGCTGCTTCCTCAAACAATCTCTTTGCAGACTGGTGGTACAAAGAATACAGCTTGGCAATGAAAAATTCGAAATGATTACATCCAGCAACCACTTTCAGAGAATCATGGACAGCCAAGTCAAGGCAGTGGGTCAAGCAATGTATGAACTGGATGTTTGGAACTCATCATCTAATCCCGCTGTGTAAAAGCACTGTCTAAACTGGTGTAAATGGATTCGGCATCTGTGCCCTGTGTCAGCTCTACAATGTCTAAAATAACATTTTCCAAATCTCCTTTGCCCCTCACATCACATCTCACATATACGATGAGATAAGGACTGTGTACTGTGCTTTCATCAATGGTGATGCTGATTTTTGAATTAAGCTCTCGAATATGCGAAATAAACTTTTTCCACATTTGCTGTGCAATATGACCTATAATCTCAGCGCAGGAGTGACCTGATTTGTGCGCAGTTCCCACCTTTGTGCCACGAAGCTCCTGAAGCTTCATTAAAGGGGTGAGCTTTCTGTAAGACAGCCTTTCCTTAGCCACCATATAGGCGGACCTGAATGATGCTACGGTCTCCTCTATTGTCTTGGAATTCACCTCAGTGACTTTATTTGGCAGAATCGCCTTTTGCTTAGTCAATGCCACTTCAATGGCCCTCGTGTGCAATGCTTTCCCTGTGTTCATATATCTTTTTTCACAACTTGTTCTGATCAGTGCTGCTTACTTCGCCGCCAATCCACTCCTCAGACAAGTGCGTGCAAGGTACCTTTTCAGACAGAAGAAGGGTTTTTGCGTCCCTGCAAGCAGTACACCCCAAGCTCCCATCCTTAATGAACGGCCATGTATACCGGCTCTTACAGTCTCTCCGTTGCTGGCTGTTCCAGTTTGATGGGAGAGAGGAGCAAGAGGGTTAGGATCGTGACCAGCCGCGGCCTTTTCCTCTGACGAGCTGTTACATCCACCATCTTCAGCCAGAGAGGACTTTTCTTCAACTTCTTCCTGCTGCATTGGCACCCCGGCGGGCGGTGTGCTAACAGCTGTCCCAGGGCTTGCAGCAGGTGAGTCGGTCATGCTAATGTAGCCCGTGGAATTAGATACCACACAGGACACAATTACTTCCGGGGTTCTTGTAGCTTTAATTTTATTGTTTGAACCTTCGAATGCAGATCGTTTTACTGAGTGCATACATTCCTGTGTCTTTCGAGCAAACAGATCATAAATGTTCACAGATGTGGCAAGTTTAACAGAAAAGATTTTAAAAAAAGGGAAATAATAAATACAAAATACGGTGCAAAATACGGCAGTGGACTATGTACGTTAAACAGGGTTTAACAAAGACATGTGGAACTTCCTGAAGATCGCGCAACTTCTCACTCTGTCAGTTACCTTTAAACAGAATTAAAATGCATATAAAACCTTTACATCCCAAATGCAATGGCATGGTGTGGCTTTATTCACGCCAACATTACCTTGTCATGCCTGCAATGGCGAACAGCGGTCGACGGCTCGCGCCGAAAATCACCGAACATCAACTCCAGTAGCGTCTAAAACAAACCATCTTGTCAAATTACCGACATACAATATTGTTTGGAATAATGTTACAGGTATATTTCACAAGATATTTAACCTTACTTACTACGGAGTCAGAGCACTGTCACACCGCAATCTTCAGGCGCTCCACACAAGAAAAAAAAGAAAGAATACCCAAGATGCACTTGGATAACTTGCACGGAGTTACAATAAAAGTCCGTCACTGCCACTTACTGGTCAAAACATGCAATGACAACCAAAACTATAAAAATACACTCACAATCTGCCTCACAATTTAAATACATCAAATGACATTTTACATGGCTTGACAGTGTAACAATTACATATATTAACAGTTAAACTATACTAAATTTAAGTGGAAAATCATTTAACATACTTAACAGATTTACCACCCGGCTACATACTCCCCTGCAAATATAGTCAACGTCCTCAGTGACTACGAAACATGAACTGACTCAAATACTCCCTGCAAGGCCTTTTCAAAGAGAGCAGCACCCAGGCTTGTCAAAACCTTAGAGACCATGTCTGTGCTGACTGAGACTGCATTACAGGCTGACTTTGGCAGATGAAATGGGTTTGAATGAGATCCAGCCATTTCCCGCTTGCTTTTCCTAATGGCAGGTTTAGGTGCATAGGTTCTACGTCCTGCTCCACCAGCATCCTCTGTTAGTGCGGGCCTGTCCCTGTTTTCAATAATGGGCAAGTCACTGTCGCTAACGTTTGGATGCACATCATTAACACATTCTGTTTCTGTGCCACAATTTCTCCTATCTGAATAACCTTCCTCAGGTCCTTCACCGTCACTCTCATCTGTGGGTGCTGTCACAGGTAAACTAACACTTTCTGCTGCAAGAGGCAGGTTAGGTACTTGCACAAGCCGGCGAGGGATGACTTCCTCAACAATAACAAAATCAGCCTCAGGTGACTCAGGCTCATCCTCAGCTACAGGCTGTGTAGTGGTCTGTAACCTAGTTCTAGTTCTTGGTTTGGGAACTGGTTTCGCACAAGGTCGCAACTCTGACCTATGAACTCTTTTAATGGGACCTCCCTCAAAAGGTTCAACAGTGTGTGCGGTACCCTGGATGTCAACTACCTTGTAGACTGTTGAGGTCCATGTGTCCTGAATCTTATGTCTACCTGGGGGTCTGTGACGTAGGAAAACCAACTGACCAATGTCCACAGGAGGACAATACACCTTCTCATTTTGCAGTGAGATCCTCTCAGCTGCCTTCTGCTCTGAGTACTCTCTGGCTCTCTCATGTGCCTGTCGGAGTCTCTCCTGATGAACAGACAACCAATCCTGTTTCCTGTCTGACACACACTCACGCCCTAATAAAGCATCTACTGGGAGATGTGGCTGTACCCCGAAAAGCAAATAATAAGGCGAGTACCCTGTGGTGGAATGAGGAGTGACATTATAGGCATATACTACTTCAGACAGATGCTCTGGCCAACGCTTTTTTTTCTCTGGTGGGAGTGTCCTTAACAAGTCATGGAGTGTGCGATTGTATCTTTCACACTGACCGTTTCCCTGTGGCCTGTAGGGAGTTGTCCATGTCTTTTTAACCCCACAGAGTTTGCACAGCTCTGCTATAATTTCACTCTCGAAATTTCGACCTTGGTCTGAGTGCAGTCTCTCTGGGACCCCATATTTCATGAACCACTCCCTGAGCAAAACTTTAGCTGTAGTGTCAGCCTTCTGGTCTTTGGTAGCATACGCTTGTGTGAACTTTGTAAACACATCGGTCACAACAAGGACATTTTCACGGCCATCTGAAGCTGCCTCCAACACTGTAAAATCAACAGCCACCACTTCTAGAG
Organism: Lampris incognitus; assembly: GCF_029633865.1. Classification (NCBI taxonomy): domain Eukaryota; kingdom Metazoa; phylum Chordata; class Actinopteri; order Lampriformes; family Lampridae; genus Lampris; species Lampris incognitus. The sequence goes on along the minus strand of NC_079212.1, from coordinate 122,162 downwards.
GTCGGGAGGCCAGGAATGCCTGAACTGGAGCATGGGTTTTTGCCTGAGGCATCTTGGTCAAAATGCACCGCTCGCAGTTTTTAACCCAGCTTTCAACATCCTCGCATAGCCCTACCCAAAAACACCTCCCTCTTAGCAAGTTTACAGTGCGCTCTATGCCCTGATGTCCCATGTTGTTATGTACATTTTCTAGAACTTGGTCCCTCAAACAACTAGGCACGAGTAACTGCCACACTTCTCCATGACGTGGGTCTGCGATAACCCTGTACAACAACCCTTCTCGTTGTTGTATGCATCTCCACTGTTTCAACAATCTTTTCACTTGACTAGACAGGGCTGCTCTCTCTCTGGGACAGGGCCTCCTCCCCCGATCCCAAAATGCCCTAAACTCTTTTAGGGTGGGGTCACCGGCCTGAAAACCTACCAGCTCCTCTCTGGTATAACCTGGCAGTGTGGGGGTGTTGCCCTGTTTAGTACCTGTCTCACCAGACCTCGACCCCCCAGCACGGATCTGTCTCACTTTGTAACACTCCAGACCTCTAAAGACAAGACCAGGATCCAGAACTGTTCCTCGCTCAATCAGGTTACACACAGTGATACAGTCGTCAAAATCCGAGTCAGGGTCTGTTTCAGGCTCCCCTGCAAACTCCTGCCTAGAGAGAGCATCTGCGGCGGCATTACTGCAACCAGGACGGTACTTAACCTCGAAATCAAAAACAGACAGTTGCGCTACCCACCTCTGCTCTATAGCACCTAACTTGGCGGTCTTGAGGTGGCAGAGGGGATTGTTATCAGTCAGGACAACAAACTTTGAACCAAGCAAGTAACCCCTGAATTTTTCAGCAACTGCCCATATTAAGGCAAGCAACTCCAACTTCATGCTACTATAATTTCGGTCATTCTTCTCAGCCTGGCGTAGTCTGCGGCTAGCATATGCTAGGACACGTCTGGTGTCACCTTGCTGCTGACACAATACAGCGCCTAATCCATGCTGACTAGCATCTGTCTCAACTACAAATGGTTGTGTGAAATCGGCAAAACCCAAAATGGGAGCAGAGGTAAGTTTTTCCTTTAACTGCTCAAAGGAAGAGTCACACTCTGGTGTCCACATATTACAAAACTGGTGACCTACTTTCCCTGTTTTTTTCACACCTGAACATTTGTTGACTAGGTCATGCAGTGGCCCGGCAATCTGTGAGAAGCCTCGAATGAATCTCCTGTAGTAACTACAGAAACCCAAGAACGACTGCAGCTCTTTGGCAGTGGTTGGGACCTTCCAGTTCTTAACAGCAGAGACCTTGGAGGGGTCAGTTCCTATACCTTCTGCTGACACCTAATGACCCAAAAACTTTACTGACTGTTGTAGAAAAGCACACTTCTGCAACTTCACCTTAAGGCCCGTCTCTGCCAGTCTCTTAAACACAGTCTCAAGTCTCTCCAAATGCTGCTCAAATGTCTCTGAAAAAACCAAGATGTCATCTAGGTAGACCAGGAGTATCTGAAAAATGAGATCATTCATAGTAACTTGCATAAGTCTCTGAAATGTAGCTGGACCGTTACAAACACTAAAAGGCATTCTCACGTACTCATACAGACCAAACGGTGTAGTAAATGCAGTCTTAGTCCGATCTCTCTCATGCATAGTCGCACCTCTTCCAATGCAGGGCCATGCAATAGAGATAGTATATAGTCACATTGTTCTTCTGTTGTTTGCTCTCTGTATCTTAAAACCCTTTCAACCTCTTCAATAAACTCTTCGACAGATCTCCTGTCTGTACCACACTCCCCACTAAATGCTTGGATCTGGCGTTCTCTTGGAACGTAGATGTATGAACGTGTGGGTGCACTGTTATCACTTTCTCTCTGAGCCCTTGCTTCACCATTTAACCTGGTGAGCTCATCTCGCAGTCTGGCAAGCTCTTGCATGGTGGTCTGCATTTCTTTTGTAGCACCTTCACCTATACCCATTATGCCACCTGAGGTGTGGCCATTATCATTACGTGAACTCCCTTCATCACCAGAATCACTAGACATAATGATATATTAATCTTTACTCAGTCCAGTATAAATGAGGATATTTAGTTCAAAACCTGGTTCAAGGATACTAAAAGGACAGTCTTTAACTTGGAGCCTTGCTGGATCTTGGTCTTTGTAGCTGAAGTTAGCGCTGGAGTCCTCTGCGCTGGTACGGCTGAGTCGTGTGAAACAGGAAGCACCAGAACCTCTTAGATGCCCTCACGTCGTCTCTCGCTGGTCACCACCTCCACAGCAGGATGGCTTCAGACTCAACACCAACGGACGTCACCAGCAATCTTCACCACTGCCGTATTTTTTTTTAAGTAAAAATAAGCCACTCTGTTGCCAATTTAAAAAAAAATGTTTTAGCTACACCCCACTCCAGGTACCAAAATTATGTAGCCCGTGGAATTAGATACCACACAGGACACAATTACTTCCGGGGTTCTTGTAGCTTTAATTTTATTGTTTGAACCTTCGAATGCAGATCGTTTTACTGAGTGCATACATTCCTGTGTCTTTCGAGCAAACAGATCATAAATGTTCACAGATGTGGCAAGTTTAACAGAAAAGATTTTAAAAAAAGGGAAATAATAAATACAAAATACGGTGCAAAATACGGCAGTGGACTATGTACGTTAAACAGGGTTTAACAAAGACATGTGGAACTTCCTGAAGATCGCGCAACTTCTCACTCTGTCAGTTACCTTTAAACAGAATTAAAATGCATATAAAACCTTTACATCCCAAATACAATGGCATGGTGTGGCTTTATTCACGCCAACATTACCTTGTCATGCCTGCAATGGCGAACAGCGGTCGACGGCTCGCGCCCAAAATCACCGAACATCAACTCCAGTAGCGTCTAAATCAAACCATCTTGTCAAATTACCGACATACAATATTGTTTGGAATAATGTTACAGGTATATTTCACAAGATATTTACCCTTACTTACTACGGAGTCAGAGCCTCGTCACACCGCAATCTTCAGGCGCTCCACACAAGAAAAAAAGAAAGAATACCCAAGATGCACTTGGATAACTTGCACGGAGTTACAATAAAAGTCCGTCACTGCCACTTACTGGTCAAAACATGCAATGACAACCAAAACTATAAAAATACACTCACAATCTGCCTCACAATTTAAATACATCAAATGACATTTTACATGGCTTGACAGTGTAACAATTACATATATTAACAGTTAAACTATACTACATTTAAGTGGAAAATCATTTAACATATTTAACAGATTTACCACCCGGCTACATATGAGTGGAGTTTGATTTGCACCGCAGTGCTGTCACGCCTTGGTGGTCATGACAAGAATAGCATGTGTAGTTATCTTTATTGAAGTGAATTGGCGTTAAATCGCTGAATGACACATTCGCAATTTTACACATAATAATCCATGATGATGACGATACACAAAACTGAAATTGCATGTCAAAATAACACATTGTCAAAAATTTTTAGAGACCCCCAAAATTTCACAAATCATGTTTTCAGGGGAGCCCGTGTCTTGTTAAGGCCCTAGCTCCCCCGTAGTTCGCACCGTGATGGGGTCCCCTATAAGGGACTGCCCCCAGATGTGTCCTGCCTGGTTAACAGCCCTTTTCACATGCTGTTCAAGGGCATGCAGCGTTGGAGAAATGTTTTCTATCTTACGATTTTGAGAAAAACAGCTGCTTCCTGGATTCGTTCACGTGGCTGGGTGTTGAGGTATAGTCTTTTTAATCGTAGCAATCACAGTATTTATGGCTGATTTATTGGCAAAAACTTGTTTTATGGCGGCCATTTTTAATTTTTGATTTTGGGCGGGAACCGTTGGAGTGACGTCGTGGTTCCCGCTATTTTTGAAATCAGCATACTCTAAAACCCCATGTACCAATTTTCATGCTTTTATCCAAATGTGCACACCTCAGTCACTTATGTGCCCCACTAGCCTGTTTTGACAAGACCTAATCGCAAGGAACAAGGCAAGGCTTACATTAATGGAAGTATATGTCAATGCATGCATTCTTTTGTTAGTTAAAAAAGAAATACATTACATATGTACATTGGCATTTTTATAGTCCTTCACTTTTGTACTTTTGATCACACGTTAACCATACAATCATAAATCCAAAAGCTAAATAACTAAACAACGGAAGCTCTACACTCAGGAGCATTTATTCACACAGACAGCAGTTTTTATTACCTTTCTTGTGGGCTGTCCCTACTGTGAGGGTGTTGAGTCCATCAATTCCAGTGCCTGCAATGTAAATACAACTATCTTCATGCAGGAGCATTAGCAAGTTGCTAGACCAGGTAGGCTGACACTCAGATGGAAACTACTAAGAAAACCTAATCATCTACAGTTCAGCACATACAGATGCAGTATGTGTTTCTGTACAATAGAGGGCACTCCATCCTCCCCCAATACTAATGTCACAATGCAAGTTTTCCTTGCTGCCATTTATAATAGTATATCAGCGACCTCTCTCAGTGCAGTGCTGCACCAGTCTGGATGAAATATAAAGCTATGAAACTACTTTCAAGATGTTCAGTAGGTAGTGAGCGCTGCTCACAGTGCTTGCTAGGTCAAGAAATTTCAAAAAAAAACCGGTTGTTAGCCATTTTATTAGACATCTGACGCATCAATTTGCTCCTGTGCAATCACAAAACTTCCACTCAATCAAGGCTGATCCAGTGGCGGAGCCAGAGGGGTGTCCGGGGTGGCACTGGACACCCCTGATATCTGATTGACCACCCCGGATGCCATCCTAAAATTTCATTCGCCATCACTGGCAATTTGATGCTGATTGACATCTCATTTCACCGCATGTTGAAAGAAGCGTTTATTTTGACATCTGGCGGCTCTTTCCAAATTGAGGATGAGGAAGAGAGAATATTTCCACAGCTCACGAGTCATGCAAGCGACTGACACGACTATGGCAGACCTGCGGTGAAAGCGCCATTTAAGTACGTTTTAAGATTTAGCATCGGGTTTAAGTTTCCTGGACAACTTTTATGAAAGGTGGGTGGCTGTGTAGATGCATACTAGCCATTTGGCTCCATAACAGACAGTTACGACAGTGAACTGTTGTAAGTTACAGTATACGAGTGTTGAGCTAATGCTAATGTGTGGTAACTAGTACAACTGTAAGTGTTCAGCAAGTTAACATTTAGCAATCTGAAATCCATTAAGTGACACGATCACTGGCCAGAGGGTCAGCAGCCAACGGGTGTGGCATCTCCCTGTCGGCCAGTGTGAGTGGCACCTGCCCTTGATTGGCCTGTGATGAGGTGCACCTGTGCTGGGGACTATTTGACAGGGCGCTTTGCAGACAGACGCTGTGGAGTCTTGGAAAAGCTTAGCGTTGGTCTGCCTCTGCCTGTTCTCTGCGATTGGGTCCAAACGCACGGCGTTACATTAAGTCAGGGTTTCGTTCTTGAACTCAAAACAAACAATTGTTATTATCAATCTGTTAATGTTAATCAAAAGATTACCACAATTTGCAGATAGCCCGTTTGCAATCGTAAGGTATAGGAAATTATGTTTTTGAATAAAAACAACCTGGCAATAATTGCAGGGAACATCGTTTAAGTTTGTAACATTGGTGGGCAACAAAATTATTTTTATTTTTCAAGTCCATTTCTGCTTGATGATATTTTGTGCAGGCATAGCTTGTGTTCTCACTCACAGAAAAAACAAATTGTTTGACTTGGGTGGATCAGAGAGGTCTGTACAAGCTGGTCATACTTGGTACATCAAATTTCAGTATATGTGTGTGTTTTTGTTTTTTGTAAATTTACTTCCATAAATAAACTATGCCAATTATGTCACACACAAATGCTATCTTATCTTCTTGGTGCGTGAGCTTTATTTCCTAAAAATATTTTTTAGATGTTCAACACTTACAGATCCAGATTATATATTCATGAAAACAGAATGACCCAAGTCTCTCCAGTATATGAGTAGTGTGTGTGTGTGTGTGTGTGTGTGACAAAGACATTGAGCTGCAGTTCCAAGGTAGAGACACTAGCCATTCATAGTATGTCGAAGAATTCTAGTGAAGTAACTCTAGTGGACCACACTATCTGCCACATTGAAGAACTCCGGGCTAGGTGAATTATCACTTCTACCTCTAATCAGCAACCACAGGATTCATTCATGCTCGTTAGATGCCAGTTTAGGTTATACACTAGTTTTCTGTCATGGTCTATGGACCCCCTGAAATAGCCTTGGCCACTCCCTGGCCACACCCTGTACAAAACTTTATTTCCGCCACTGGGTGGATCTTCTACATTTCATGAAACAAAAGTGCCTGTAGCAACAAGAACTACCTTTGCCGATTGTTTAGGGTCGACATGAAGGGCAGTAGTGGTGCTCGACTCAAGCCTAGATGTCACAGTCCTACATAGAACCTTAAAAAAGGGGAAACAGAAAAAAAATTATTTTAAAGGAAAAAACAAGGTAGTGTTTAATAAATTCATAGTTACATAAATGTATATGTAGCCCTTGGTTCTGTAGGCCGGCTCCCTAGCCCTGTATTTTTGCCTCCTCCCTGTCTCCATCTGCGTTGTGTTATTTGGTGTGGTTGGAGTCAGGTGAAAACGGACAGGAGTCAGCATTCTTTGGTCCGAGCAGTGCAGAATTTATTTTCTCTTGGCTGTCTTTCGTCACCTTTAACATATCAAAAACGTTGTCTCTAATTTCAACTTATTTTTTAAATTAACACTAGGCCTGGTGCCACACAGAACGAGAAGCTAGCTAGCATTTACGGGTTAGCTCCCGAGCAGCCAGCTAGCATTTACGGGTTAGCGCTCAGTAGTTCGCTAGCCACATGGGCATCAAACGTCATAAAACAAAACCATTTTCACAAACTAACAACCTAAAACATAAAACGATATCTCTGGCACACATGTTTACATATAAAACTGCATGGATGACCATTTAAACATAGGGTTGCAGATGGATTTAACAGAGCACCCCGTTTCAACATCTTACCTTTAACATATCAAAAACGTTGTGACCTAAAATGGCCCCCACGACCAACAACGGCAGCCCATACACCAGGCATATCAGCAAACTGAGCGCCCCCCAGCGGCTACTCCCAGATTACCTTGTAAATTGAACCAGGAATGAGACATCTCAAAAATAAAACATTACAGCATAAATGATGTGTCACCTTCACCATCTTACATCCACCCCCTCTTTGCGTGATGGCGTCCCAGCCATCAGATTGTAACAACACTAGGCAATGACACAAAACACATGACTTCAAGAGTCTTTTTTTTTCTTTTCAAACCAAAGAATAACACACAAAAAACATTTTGGTGTGTGTGAGTGAGAGTGGAGTGTAGTGAATGCATCATGGCTTTGTTGAGCTCAGTTATGGCCCACCAGTCTTTTTGCTTTGGTCCTTTACCACATCCTCCATCCTCGTTCCCTTTTTTGTTCATCAGTTTCTGGCTCCACCACCATTCCTTGCCAGCACAACCTTTTCGGAGGACGCGTGTCTCTCGGGAGATTTCTCATATTTCCACCTACGATCTCAGTAGAGATATATTCTGTTTCTCCTGGAGTCGTCCTTTGGGACTCGCCTTCTCCCTCTTCCAGCTCTCCTTGACCCACTGTGCCATCCACCCCTTCAGTCTGGGCTCCGCCTGGATCCTCCTCAAGGTCCTCCGGCTCGCCATATTCCACTGCTTCGGATTCACTCTGTGAGGGGCTGTCTTCTATTTCTCTCTCCCCTCCCTTAGTCGGCTCTCGTCAGGGCCCCCTCGGGAGAAACATGCAGTGTGTCAGCAGGTTCTGGTGGACCACTTTCTCTCTCTCTCTCCGTCTTCAGACCGGACCACATACACTGTGATGCCAGGCTGTTGCTTTATGACCGTGTAGGGCTGGCCCTCCCATTTATCGCATAGCTTCTGTCTGCCTTCCACGTGACATATTTTTTACCAAGACCCAATCCCCTGTCTTGAACACATGGCGCTTTGCTTTGCGGTCGTAGTGTCTTTCCTGCTGTTCTTTGGCTTGCCTGGACATCTGGTCGGCCTGGGCATACGCATATTTCAGAGAGTCCTGCAGGGTTTGGCATATTCAGTGAACTCACATGGCTCCTCATTCTCAGACAGTCCAAATACAAGGTCGATTGGAAGTCTGGGATGTCGGCCATACATCGGAAAGTAAGGAGTGTATCCAGCGGAGTCATGACGTGTACAGTTATATGCATGTCATGGCATCTACATACTCATGCCAGTGGGACTTTTGGTGGAGATCTAATGTGCAGCATGTCCATCAGAGTCCTATTAAACCTCTCTGTGGTTCCGTTCCCCTGCGGATGATACGGACTGGCATGGGTCTTGACGATACCGGTGATCTTGCACAGATCTCTCACCACAGCACTCTCGAAGTTACGACCTTGATCCGCATGCAGTTTCGCAGGGAACCCGAACCGACATAAAAAGTTCCTCCACAGCACCTTTGCCACCTTGCTAGCCTTGTGGTCCTTAGTAGGGTATGCTTGTGCAAAACGAGAGAAGTGGTGGGTTATGACTAGCACATTCTCAATCTCTCCTATGAACTTCTCCATTGTCAGAAAATCTATGCAGACAAGTTCCATCGGGACACGGGTGTGGATACTGACCAGGGGGGCTCTGAGTCCTGCCGTGGGAGTCTTCCCGAGACAGCACCTCTCACACTGTTCACACCACGCTTTGACGTCATGGAACATCTTGGGCCAGTATAAAGCGCTCCTCATCTGAAAGAAGGTACGCTCAAAGCCAGGGTGCCCAGAGTCATCATGGAGAGCTGTTTTCGCCAACATCCGTAGTTTTTCCGGCGGCACTAACTGCTCTATTGAGCCCCGTTGACTCTGCGATAGAGGATACCCTCCCTAACCACCAACCTCTTTCACTCTTTCAGAAGAAGGCGCACCTGTGGGGCTGCCCTTCCTTCAACCCGGTCACTTCTCCGGGGCTTGGTGTTGAATGACCTGTAGTGTAGAACTGGACCGATCCCTGGATCATCTGTTTGTCCGGCCCTAACCTGCTGTTTTGTCATTGCCGGCAGCAACTCTGTCCCCACCCCAGTGTATGGCTCAGTCAGCGCTTCAGCTTGGCCGGTCAGCGGTGCCTGAGGACAGTCTGCCTGTACCCTTGCTGGATCTCCCTCTGCTGCGTCTGAACCCGCTGAGGCCCTCCGGCTGTTCCTGGTCTTTACTCACAGGGGGCATGTCTGTAGCGCCTGGGTGACATCTTGACTGGACATCCCAGACAGTGCGTCCACATTAGCGTTGCATTTCCCTTGACGATATTGGATGTCAAAGTCAAACATGGACAGTTGGGACACCCACTGTTGACCTGTAGCGTCCAGCTTTACTGTTGTCATCACATACTTTAGTGGGTTGTGGTCTGTGAGGACTGAGCACTTCCGGCCATAGAGGTGATCATGGAACTTACTTGTTCCTGCCCACTTCAGCGCTAAGAACTCAAGCTTGTGCGCCGGGTACCGCATCTCAGCTGGACTCAAACCCCTGCTGGCATAGGCTATGACCCTCTCAGCCCCATCCTGAACTTGCGCCAGTACTGCCCCGAGCCCCTCACCGGAAGCGTCTGTATGGAGTACAAATGGCAGTGTAGTCTGGATATCCCAGTACTGGAGCAGTGGTTAACTGTACCGTCAAGGCCTGAAAGGCCTCCTCACACTCGTTTGTCCACACAAAAGCTATGTCCTGACTTGGGACTTTCTTCCCTCCCCTCTTTTTCTTCCTAGGATCCCCAGAAGTGAGACGGTACAGCGGTGCAGCCATCATGGCGTAGCCCTTCACAAACCGTCTATAGTATCCGGCCAACCCTAGGAACTGCAGCACTTCCCTCCTGTCTGTAGGTGTTGGCCAGTTCCTCACCTTACTGATTTTCTCTGGGTCTGTCTTGATGCCCTCAGCAGACACTAGATGACCCAAGTATTGCACCTCCTGTGGCACAAGCTGACACTTGGAGGGCTTTAGGTTAAGGCCAAGCTCTCGAAGCCGATCAAACCCTGCTTGTAACCTCTCCAGATGCTTGTCGAAGCTCTGAGAGAAGACGATCAGGTCGTCTAGATATATCAGGAGCTGGGTGAAGTTCAGGTCCCCAAAGCAGCACCTCATCAACCGCTGAAAAGTGGAGGGGGCATTCTGCAGTCCAAACGGCATTCTATTTGCCTCGTATAGCCCCATGGGAGTGCTGAACGCCGTCTTATGCTTGTCTTGCTCAGCCACTTCCACCTGCCAGTACCCAGATGTGAGGTCCAGAGTGGAGACTTCGCTTGCCCCAGAGCCTCCAGGGCTTCTTCTGTTCTGGGCAGAGGGAACGCATCTCTGGTGCTGCAAGCGTTGAGCTTACGATAGTCGACACATAGTCTCAGTGACCCATCCTTCTTAGTCACAATAACCACTGGAGAAGCATATGGAGTCTTGCTGGGGCGGATGACTCCTTCTGATTCCATCTCTGTTAAAAGCTTCCTCACATCTTGCCACTGGGATGGTGGGATCTTACGATAGGGGAGACGAAATGGCCTAGAGTCCACCAACGGTATTTCATGCTGTATTGTTTTTGTGTGGCCATAGTCAGTGGGGTGCTGAGAGAAAACCGAAGCATTAATGTCCACTAGCTCCCTGAGCCGAGAACGCTGGCATTCACCCTCTACTGCTGCTTCACTTAGGTGCACAACACAGCTGGTGGCAACTTGGTCAAGGCTCAGGCTTGTGTTATTGATCCCCTCATTTTTGGATTTGTTCTGTTCACCGTCCGCCACCTCCAGTACGTTCTCGACAAGGAAGACTTCGGCCATGTGAGAGTTTGACCTGATTGTAAAAGCCTGTTGTGACAGATTCATTACTCGGATGGGGACACAGCCTTTTTTTTTTTTACATCAGCCAGGACTCTGGCAACCAACAGGCCTTCAGGTAGCTGTTGGGAGGAGTGGCTTCCAATCAGAGCAGTGTAGGTTCTTTTTTTCAGTCCGGATCTGAGCCTACACATTAAATCCATTTCTTTCCAACCGGGCATGCGTATCGTGCGGCCGGTGTACACAGCGGGACCCACTTTGTCATTTAAGTCACTCTGTCCTGCCTCTCCAACCTGCAACACTGCTGTGTACCATTGTGGGTGGCTTTCTTTAACTTTGTGCAGGAACTGCTGGCCATAGGTTGCTTGCAGGTGGCATTTAGAGGCACGGATGACATTGATTCCCAACAGCAGGGGGACTGTGGAGCGTTAATCAGAATCAGGGCCAACAAAGGCTGGCACATTGGTGAACTCTTACATTTAAGGTCTATGACACCACAATAGGGCACATTCTGGCCCCCCGCACCCTCTATGGGAACCCTAGAGGGTTGGAGCTTTTGCTGTCGAAGAACGGGGTGGTTGCACCAGAAACCATGGGTGATACTAATGATTTGTGAGCCAGAGTCAACAAGAGCCCTGCATGTTAGTCCATTGACCTCCACCTCCCCTTCATTTCTGGGGCCCGCCAAAGGTGTGGCCTCCCCTCCATCACTATGTCTTTTTTTCTGCCGTTGGGGGTCTTGTTGCCTGCCCATGGTAACCCAAGCTACCACGGGCCCTAAGCGTTTAAAGGCTGCTCAGCTGGTGCTGTATTCTCATCTCCAGAGAACGCTGCGGGTGGCTGTGGGTGTGGCACCTGGTTGTTGACTGGCATTACTGCTCTACAAATTCTAGCTACATGTGGCAGTGGCAACCTCACTCCTCCACGCTGGCTGGCTTCTAGTTGGGGCCGGCATCTGTGGGGGAGCCATCTTCGAGTCCAGCTGTGTGAGCCTTTGAACTGTCTCCTGTTGACTTAGGGCTAGCTTCTTAACTATCTCTGTTAATTCGGAGAGATCAGAGGTGGACTTCACGGATTCAGCCCTGTCTTTTGTAACCCCCTGCTGCTCTCTCGCAGCAACATGAACCTGACTAAATTGTTTCTTTGGTTTGTGCAGGGTGTGAAAGTTCTTTGTTTCCCTAGTCAGATGGCGTAGCTCCGATTGCAGTTCACAGACGCTCAGGAGCCTGGGTCTCATGAGAGCAATCCTGAGGTAAACTTCTTCATCATTCAACCCTCTCAGGAACTGGCGAGTTAGATTCCCATCCCGGTCTGTGAATGGCTGGCCCCCCACGCTGAGCCTCTTCCACTGAACAAAGCGTGGCCTCCAGTGCGATGGCATAGGAACAAGCCGATTGATCTGCCCGCTGGCTCCTCTCATAGAAGTCAGCTAAAGGATCCAGGAACCGTTGGATGTCACCGTATTCAGCTCTCAGTTCATCAAATGCCCTCTCTGGATGCTGTTCATGGGGGGGGGGCAGATTTAAGACCAGCCTCCTTGCTTCCCCACTCAGATGTCGCACAATGGTTGCAAAGCAGAGATGTGTGGGCAGCCCTCCTGCGTCCAAGAGATATTGCATATCACGTATCTCGTCTTCGATGAGGGTTTTGCCGTCAGGATTTCCACTGAAAACTTGCACATTCTTCACTTGGTGTGTCTGTGTGAACCCAGCCGGTGTAGGCTGGACAGTGCTGTAACCCACCAGTCTCCAGGTAGGAGCCCTTGGGTTTGGCATCTGCTGGTAGGGGTGCATGTATGTTGGCCCGGCCTGAAGGGGGGCTGGGAACTGGGGAGTTGGCGGTTCATTCAGGGTGGCTTGGGGGTTGTGGTCCATGTTCTGGAGGTATCCAGGGGTGGGTACGTATGCTGGTGAGTCCTGCCTGCTGGCCTGGGGGGTATACACAGTTGACATGAGGGCCTGTGGAGCATACATGCTGCCTGTAGGGGGGTGTATCGGGGGTGATGGCGCGTGCCTGGACTCCTGTGGTGGTAGGATGGTTGTTGGGGCAGGGATGATGGCGGTAGACCCGTGTGTCATAGCTGTGGGTCATTGCATGGTAGCGGTCGGCGCCTGGACAGTGCCTGGGAGATCATGCCGGTTGGATATGGGGGTCTGTATGGCAACTGAAAGGGCTGGCACAGTAGCTGGGGGGGGGGGGTCAGTATGCTGGATGGTGGAGCAGTTCCGGTTGCGTGATGTACTGCACATGCCATATCTGTGGGGTGCATGGTGGCTGGCAAAGGAGTCTGGTAGAACTGTGAAGTGTACGCCTGATGGGCATTAGACTTGGGCCAAACAGACCGTTCTGGAGCCCTGTCAGGATTATGTGTCCTCCAAATCTACCGTACACAATCCTGGAGCTCCACCTGTAGCTTGCAAATTTTGATAATAGCCTACTGTGGGCCCAGCATGGTGATATAAAGTCTGTCTCACTGGTAAGGGCCACTCCCCTTGTGGCCTACGCGGAGTGTTGTCCTGAAGGTTCTGCATGTTCCCTCTTCTTCAGGATATAACAGTGGTGTGTGTGTGTTGAGTTTCAATGTGTTGTGTATTTTATAATCTGTATGTAGTATGTGAGATCGTATATCATGGGAGGTATGTGCAAATATCACAGTTACTATGAACACTATGCAATATGGTTGACAATACATATCATACTCTTGGTCCACTTTTTCATAAACAAAAACAAAATAGTCACAAGATTCTACAGACCAGCAATTAAAATATCCTTCAATGGCATGAAAAAATAAACGAATGACGATATGAATTAAACCAAAAAATATCTTTGCAGTGAATCTATGCAGTGAATATGATCCCAATATACAGTAAACTAAAACAATAATTAGTGACTAGTACTTCCTATATAAAAACTAACTAAATACAGCCAAGGATATGCATGTTGAGTTTCTTCTGCTCTGCAGTGGAATCTGCAGATCCGGGTCACGGCACCAAATGTAGCCCTTGGTTCTGTAGGCCGGCTCCCTAGCCCTGTATTTTTGCCTCCTCCCTGTCTCCATCTGCGTTGTGTTATTTGATTGGTGTGGTTGGAGTCAGGAGAAAACTGACAGGAGTCGGCATTCTTTGGTCCGAGTAGTGCAGAATTTATTTTCTCTTGGCTGTTTTTCGTCACCTTTAACATATCAAAAACGTTGTCTCTAATTTCAACTGATTTTTAAATTAACAGTAGGCCTGGTGCCACACAGAACGAGAAGCTAGCTGGCGTTTACAAGTTAGCTCTCAGTAGTTCGCTAGCCACATGGGCATCAAACGTCATAAAACAAAACCATTTTCACAAACTAACAACCTAAAACATAAAACGATATCTCTGGCACCCTATTTACATATAAAACTGCATGGATGACCATTTAAACATAGGGTTGCAGATGGATTTAACAGAGCATCCCATTTCAACATCTTACCTTTTAACATATCAAAAACGTTGTGACCTAAAATGGCCACCACGACCAACGACGGCCGCCCAAACAGCTATTCAACCAGGCATATCAACAAACTGAGCGCCCCCCAGTGGCTACTCCCAGATTACCTTGTAAATTGAACCAGGAATAAAACATCTCAAAAATAAAACATTACAGCATAAATGATGTGTCACCTTCACCATCTTACATATACCATGGTAATTGTACCATAGTAGTACCATTATACTACTGCGGTACAATTACCATGGTACCTCTACCACGCTACTTTTGACAGTACTATAGTTACTACCTTAGTATATACTATAGTACACTGAATGGTATGTGCTGTGGTACAAGCACAATAGCACTGTCTAGATACCATAGTAGATATACCATATACCATTACCATTGTAGATACTGTAGAATGCACAATGGCACATCAAATAAAATAATGGCCTGAGGCAAATAAAAAATACAGTAAATCAATTTATTTTTATGAATTAAAATACTGAATACAAACAGATTACATTAAAATATGTAATGTTTACACAGAAAACATAAAGACAACAAGATACAAAATACATACTAGGCAAATAAACAATGGCCTATTTATTATTTGAACAAATGTGCAAACGAAAAACCAAAATGTTTTTGAAATCAGTGGAGTATTAAAGGTGCAGTGTGTAGGATTAAGGGGATACTATTGGCAGAAATTGAGTATAATGTATAAGATCTATAAAAAAAAACGTGATGTTTTCATTAGTGTATAATCACCTGGAGTCCGCCATGTTTCTGCAGTCGCCCAGAATGGACAAACCACCCCTGGCTGTAGAGAGGGTCTTCTATGTTTTTAGTAGCCACCGTAGGGGAGGGTGAGGCGAGGAGTTGGTTGCAATCACCCTAGATTCCACCAAATCCCACACACTGGACCTTTAAATGTTGTTGGTTTAACAGGATTTTCGTTTCATGATCTTGGCCAAATCGGACAACTTCTGACGAACTAAGGCATTTATTTCAGCGTCGGTTTTTTCTGTGAAAACATATTTAACTTCGCCTATAGCAGTGATGGGCAATCTTATCCAAAAACGGCCAGTGTGGGTGAAGGCTTTTGTTCCAACCAAGCAGTTACACACCTGATCCCAGTAATCAACCAGTAGAGTCTTTGCTGAGGAACTTGATTAGGAGACACAGGTGTGTAACTGCTTGATTGGAATAAAGACCTGCACCCACACTGACTCTTTCTGGATAAGATTGTCCAAGAGACAAAATAATTAAAGGAAAGGAGAACTGACAAATAAACAGACCAGTTACAGATCGATAGATAGACAGACAGACAGTCAGATAGGTAGAGACACAGACACAGGTAGACAGACCTCAAGCAAACAATTGAAAGAGATAGGGCAACACATATCCGTGCCCGCTCTACAAAATACCCGCTCACCTAAAGTATTAAGGCCACAGATATCAGGGCAGGGAAACTCCTCACAATGCACGGAGGGTTCTGTAATGATATGTGCCCTCTGGCTATGTTAACTTATAACATTAATAAAGCAAGGACGACTTCTCTCGTGCTGGGTGTTTATTCACCGACCGGATTCCGACTGACGTTGTTACGTACATCACGTGACTTTGTTGTGGCGCTACGGAAAGCCGTAAGGGACATTAGCAAATCAAATATTACTAGCAACTATTACATCTCCCTTTTTCTGAAAAGTGCTGCTTTCTCTGCAGAGATACAGACCACGTTGAGCACGTTTATAAGCGAATACAATCTTAATAAGAAAGAATATGAAAGTGGAACTCTTATATAACTGGACTGCAACAAAGTAGTGTAAAACATTTCCTTCACTGTCTAAATGTGACACCGTAATAACATTTCATCTTTTTTTTCATTTCATTACTGGTAACTGCAAACAGCAGGTAGGTACACAAGGTAAGTGAACGCTGTAAACATTTCTTTTCAAAACATAGCAGGTATAGTACAGGTTGGTGTAAAATTCTCTCTTTTTTTAACATTCATAAGTCAAGGATTTGTCTTGGTTTGATCGTGCGACCTGACCTCGTGGTGTAACCAGGCTTCGTGTCTGGTTGTCGCTGATTGTTCGTGTCTGGAGGTTCAGCATGCTCTTGCTGATGGGCTTGTGTGTTGTTGTTAGCGCTGGTAACAGTCTGCTGTGAAGTGTGTGTGTGTGTGTAGTGTGAGTGTTCACTCTGCTTTGTCGCAGGTGTTGACGGTTGCGTTGGTAGATCTGACCTTCTTTGGTTTGGATGTGGTAGCTCCTGTCTGTGTTCGCTGGTCTTTCCACAGTTGCAGGTCTCCAGGATCCATCCTCCTGCCGGAAGCGGATTGGTGTGCCTGCGGGCAGGTGGGGCAGAGGTTTGGCTGTTCGGTTGTAGTATGCCTGCTGGCGCTGTTGACATACCTCTCTCCTTTTGTGAACATCCTCCTGACTGGCGATCTGTGGCTGCAGGTGTTTTGCTGTTGATGGGAGAATGGACCGCAGCCTCCGACTCATCAGTAGCTGTGCCGGTGATTTCAGGTTGTCCACCGGTGTGTTGCGATACTCCAGTAAGCTCATGTAGGGGTCTTTGTTCTCAGCTTTGGCTTTGTCCAGGATGCGTTTGGCCGTCTGGACAGTCTTCTCGGAGAGGCCGTTGCTCTGTGGGTAGTGGGGGCTTGTGGTGGTGTGTGAGAAACCCCATGTCTGTGAGAAGTTGCGGAACTCACCAGAGCTGTAGCACGGACCGTTGTCGCTGATGATAGTCTCGGGGATTCCGTGTCGAGACATTGCTGCTTTCAGCTTCATGATGACGGCAGATGAGGTGCAGCTGCAAAGTCTCTCTAGCTCGAAGAATCTGGAGTAGTAGTCCACAGTGACTATGAAGTCCTGTGAGTTCCATGTGAATAGGTCTGTGCCTATCACTTGCCACGGCCGCTCGGGTATGGCGTGTGACATCATTGGTTCCTTTGCATTTGCGCTGCGCCGTTCTTGGCATATGCTGCAGTCTGCTACCGCATCCTCGATCTGTTTCCCCATGCCAGGCCAGAACAGTAAGTCTCTTGCTCGGCATTTGCTTTTTTCCACGCCAAGGTGGCTGGCATGGATGCGCTGTATCATGTCCTTGCGAAGCTTTTGGGGGACAATGATTCTCTCACCTTTGAACAGGATACCGTCCATTTCTGAGATTTCTGCTCTGTGGTTCCAGTATTCCTGGATGCTGGGCGGGCACTTTTTCTTTGTGTCTGGCCAGCCAGTGAGTGTGGCTCGTCTGAGTGCGGTGAGCTGTGGATCTTGCGCTGTTTCCTGCTTGATTTCTGTGAGTCTTGTGTCGCTCACAGGGATGTTGCTGAGGACTGTGTGCACTTGGGCCTCCATCCCTTCCTGTAGGTCACTGTCGTGGTGTTCTATTGACTTGCGTGACAGTGTGTCGGCCACCGGTATGTCCTTACCGGGGCGGTGAATGATTTGGATGTCGTATTTTTGGAGCGCCAGGATCATCCGTTGCAGCCGGGGTGGTGCTGCTGCCAGTGGCTTTTTTAGTATTGCCTCCAGAGGCTTGTGGTCTGACTCCACAATCACTTTTCGTCCGTACATGTACTCGTGGAACCTCTTGCAGCCGAAGACCACAGCGTAGAGCTCCTTCTCTATCTGTGCGTAGTTTTCTTCAGTGCTGTTGAGTGACTTGGACGCATAGGCAATTGGTTTGCCATCTTGGAGCATGATAGCCCCAAGGCCACTTTTGGATGCATCCACTTGGAGTCGCAGCTCTTTCTGCGGGTCGAAATATGAGAGTACTGGACCTGGGTGCTGTGTAATGAGATTCTTCATCTCTTGGAACGGCTTGTCGTGGACTGCATCCCACACAAACTCACTGTCCTGTTTCAGAAGCTGTCTGAGGGGTGAGTTTATCTGTGAGAGGTGTGGAGCGAATCTGGCGAGGTAGTTGATCACTTTGTTAAGAGCTCTGGGGTCTAAACACACTCTAAGTTTGCCTGTCTTTGGCTTCTCAACAATGACGAGTGCGTTCACCCATTCTGTGGGTTCCGTTACCTTACAGATTATGCCGCCTTTCTCCATGCTGTCAAGCTCTTCCCTCAGTTTGCTGCGTAGGGCGATGGGGATTCTGCGTGGCGGGCAGGCGACCGGCGTTGCATCTGGTGTGACGCGGAAGGTGCACTCGCCTGGGAACTCTCCTATTCCCTGGAAAACATCTGCATACTCATCCATTATGCTCTGTGATGTGACATTGTTTTCCTCGCTCACAGCCATCACTATTTTTACCAAGTTTAGGTCACGGCATGTTTTCATTGCCATGCCTGGTGGGGCGTTTGTGTCAATGACGTAAAAGTCCAGCATCATTGCATTGTCTCTGTACTTACGTTTGAGTTTGCATGTGCCTTTCACGCTCAGCGCGCCTCCTCCATATTCAGTGAGTCTGTGTATTGCTGGTTTCAGTGTCACATTTTTGAACAGCGCCTGGAACAGGTTGGTGGGAATAGTATTGGCCTGTGCCCCAGTGTCTAGTTTAAACTTTACCTTCTGTGGAGGTGTGCCAATTCCAACCTCTACGTAAGCCTGCTCGTTGCTTTTCCGTTGTTCTCTATTGAGATGCAGTCTATGTACAGCTCTGTCTGTTCTCCCACAGCGGTGCTCTCCACTGTAATGTTGTCGAAGTACAGTTCTTCCTGCTCTCTGTCAGTGGTGTACTCTTCTGGGTTCTCTCCGACGGCATGTACTGTGCCGCGGTAGTACTTTGTCTGTCCCTGGGAGCTAGACTTGCATACTTTAGCAAAATGATTGAGCTTCTTGCATTTAATGCATTGTTTACCCTTAGCTGGGCAAGTGGCTTTAGCGCCGTGTAGCCCTCCACAATAGCTACACGCCCTGGCGGCGGTGCTAACGTTACCCTCCCTTTGTCTGAAGTTAGCGTTAGCTGCTTTGGGTGCGTTCGGTTTGTAAGTCTTTCTGCCTATTGCGTGCACCGTTTCATGTGTGCTGCCCTGGCCCATAGACTTTAGCTGTTGCTTTGTTAGCTCGTGTGAGCGGGCTACATCTATGGCTTTTTCTAGCGTTAGCTCAGCTCCCTGGCTAAGTAGCTTTTCTCTCACTCTGGGTGAGTTGGTGGCAAACACGATGCGGTCCCTGACCATCTCGTCGGCATTTGGGTAGCCACAGTCTTTGACTAGGAGCTTTAGCTCAGTTACAAATTGTTCGAAGGATTCACCCCCTCCCTGCATCTTTTCATGAAATTTATATCTGGCATAAATCGGGTTTGCTTTGGGGGTGATGTACTCAGTGTACTTATCGTAGTACGTTTCTAGCTTCTTGGCCTGTTCTCCGCTGAGTGTCCAAGTGTTGTGCACATCGCGCCCTTTTTCCCCTATCCAGAGCAGGAGGTAGCTGCATTTCTCCTCTTCGTTCTTCCCGCGCAGGGGGCCCTTGAACATTAGCTCCGTTGTTTGTCGAAATCGTCTCCATGCTTCAGGTAAGTTCGCCGATTCCCAGTCCATCCGTGGAGCTGGAACGCCGTACGAATCCATATTGGGTATTTAAACTCCGCTACTCTGACACCATGTAATGATCTCTGCCCTCTGGCTATGTTAACTTATAACATTAATAAAGCAAGGACGACTTCTCTCGTGCTGGGTGTTTATTCACCGACCGGATTCCGACTGACATTGTTACGTACGTCACGTGACTTTGTTGTGGCGCTACGGAAAGCCGTAAGGGACATTAGCATATCAAATGTTACTAGCAAATATTACAGGTTCCATCCGAAGTCCAGCAGCCGGAGACTGTACGATAAGCAAAAAGGTGGGGGCCGAAGGTTAGTGAGTGATACTGCAGTTATCAATTTAGATCAAAGAGGTCACTTAGATGAGTGATGAAACGTTTCTGTCAATAAACGTCGTATCCAGATGAACTGTTTCAACTTTCTTTGATTTTCTTACCTGGAGTATTGAGCAGGTGTTCCACAGGGTTCAGTTCTGGGTCCTCTCCTGGGTTCTGTTATTTGCTCGCACGACTTCTCTTGCCATTGCTATGCCGATGACACCCACCTGATCTTGTCCTTTCCTCCCTCTGACACACAAGTAGAGACACGCATTGCTGCGTGCTTGACTGGCATCTCGGAGTGGATGGCGACACACCACCTAAAGCTCCATCTGGACAAGACAGAGCTGATGTTCCTCCCGGGGAAAGGTTGCCCGCACTGAGACCTGGCCATCACCACTGACAACACCGTGGTGACGCCAACTCGGACTGTGAGGAATCTGGGTGTGATCCAGGATGACCAACTTTCGTTTGCTGAAAACATTGCATCGGTTGCTCGCTCCTGCAGATTTCTCCTCTATAACATCAGGAGGATTCGCCCAGTCCTCACCAACGAGGCGGCACAGGTGCTCATCCAGGCTCTGGTCATCTCCCGGCTGGACTACGGCAACTCCCTCCTTGCTGGCGCCCTGGCGTCGGCCATCAGACCTCTGGAGCTTGTTCAGAAAGCTGCAGCTTGTCTGGTGTTCAACCCCCCTAAGTTCTCCCACACAACTCCCCTTCTCATGTCCCTACACTGGCTCCCAGTAGCTGCTCGCATCCAGTTTAAGACTCTGGTGCTAGCCTACAGGGCAGTGAAAGGAACAGCTCCTTCCTATCTCCAGGCCATGGTCAAGCCCTACACCCCCACCCGACCACTTTGCTCTGCTGCCTCGGGACGCCTGGTTGCCCCGTCGCTCAGAGGTCCCTGCTGCCGATCCACCAGGTCACGGCTCTTTTCTGTCCTGACCCCACAGTGGTGGAATGAACTCCCCACTGATGTCAGGACAGCGGAGTCGCTGCCCATCTTTCAGAGCAGGTTGAAAACTCACCTCTTCAAGAACTACTACCCTGTTACTTGTTCTTAGCACTTATTGTATTCACTCATTTAAAAAAAACAATCTCTTTCTTGCGCTTTTGCTTTAGCACCGGTTTTGCTCTTAGATGCTTTTTTAGAGAGAAGATGCACTTATGACCTCTGATGACTTGTAGTTCTCCTGATTTCCTACGTTAAATGATGCACTTATTGTAAGTCACTTTGGATAAAAGCGTCGGCTAAATAACTGGAATGTAAAGTCATCTATAACAGCGTTTCTCAAACCTCTCCTGGAGGACCACTTGTCCTGCATGTTTTAGATCTCTCCCTGCTCCAACACAGCTGATTCAAATGATCAACTCGTTATGAGCTCCCGAAGCTGCCTAATAACAAAACGGATCATTTAAATCAGCTGTGTTGGAGCCGGGAGAGATCTAAAACATGCAGGACAAGTGGTCCTCCAGGAGAGGTTTGAGAAACGCTTATCTACTATAATAACGTTTACTGGCTATGGTTTCCAGGAACCAACAGAGGGCAGTATGGCTGCGTTTGGCCAAGTGTGAGTAGCTGTAAGTGTGTGTGTGTGTGTGTGTGTGTGTGTGTGTGTGTGTGTGTGTGTGTGTGTGTGTGTGTGTGTGTGCATACGAGAGATTGAACGACTTGTAATTGAGCAAACAAGTGTGTCTGTGTCTCAGCGCGCCCATGTGTGTGCGTGAGAGAGAGAAAGAGAGAGAGAGCGAGAAAGAGTCTTTATTTTACATACTCTTTTACACGAGTTTGAAAATAACAGCAACAACAAATTTAACAAATATAACATTATTTAACAAAAAAGACGACCTATTTTTAGCAACATGAACAGTATGAACAATACGAGCAATATGAGCGACATGAGCAACATCAGTAACATCAGCAATATGAGCCATAGGAGCAATATGAGCAATATGAACAAAATCAATCAATCAACCAATCAAGTTGCATTTTATAGCGCTTTTCTAGCTGCAACAGCCACTCAAAGCACTTTACAATTATGAACAATATGAACAATATGAGCAATATGAACAATATGAACAATATGAGCAACATGAGCAATATGAACAATATGAGCAACATGAGCAATGAACAATATGAACAATGTGAACAATATGAGCAATATGAGCAATATGAACAATATGAGCAATATGAGCAATATGAGCAACATGAGCAATATGAACAATATGAGCAATATGAACAACATGAGCAATATGAACAATATGAGCAACATGAGCAATATGAACAATATGAACAATGTGAACAATATGAGCAATATGAGCAATATGAACAACATGAGCAATATGAACAATATGAACAATGTGAACAATATGAGCAATATGAGCAATATGAACAATATGAGCAATATGAACAATATGAGCAATATGAACAACATGAGCAATATGAGCAATATGAACAATATGAGCAATATGAACAATATGAACAATGTGAACAATATGAACAATATGAGCAATATGAGCAATATGAACAATATGAGCAATATGAACAATATGAGCAATATAAGCAATGACGAGATGGCCTACAGAGACGAGATTGAGCAACTCACATCATGGTGTACTACCAATAATCTTGTCCTTAATGTGCAGAAGACAAAGGAGCTGATGGTGGACTTCAGGAGGTCTAGAAGCTGCAGCCACTCCCCCGTACACATCAATGGGGTGTAAGCGGAGCGTGTTTCCAGCTTTAAATTCCTTGGAGTCCACATCAGCGAGGACCTTTCGTGGACATTAAACACCCAGGCCCTTGTGAAAAAGGCCCAACAACGCCTGCATTTCCTGAGGAGGCTGAGGAGCGCCCGTCTACCCCCCAAAATTCTCACCAACTTCTACCACTGCACCATAGAGAGCATCCTGACCATCTGCATCTCAGTGTGGTACGGCAACTGCACCTCAGTAGACCAGAAAGCTCTGCAGCGGGTCGTCAAGGTGGCCCAGCATATCACCGGTACCCAGCTCCCAGCCATAAAAGACATTTATCACAAACGCTGCCTTCGAAGGGGTCTGAGCATCAGCAGAGATCCCACCCACCCCAACCATGGAGTGTTCTCCCCCCTGCGCTCTGGGAGGCGCTACAGGAGCCTCAGAGCCCGCACTACCATCTCCAAAACAGCTTCTTTCCACAAGCTGTTGCCCACCTGAACCTGGCTACCCACTGAATGTCTTTAGATAGTTTTAAATATTTTGTACTCCAGCTCTTTTTTAACTTATTTTTAGCTTTTGGTCTTCATGTGTGTGTGTGTCTTATACTGTGTTTGCTGTGTTTGTCTGTCTGTCTTGCACTGTTTGGTGAAGCCACAGCCCTCATTTCATTTTTAACATGTGCCTGCACATTGTTTTTAATGACAATAAATTGAATTGAATTGAATTGAATTGAATGAGCAATATGATCAATATGAGCCATATGAGCCATATGAACAATGTGAGCAATATGAGCCATATGAGCCATATGAACAATTTGAGCAATATGAGCCATATGAGCCATATGAACAATATGAGCAATATGAGCAATATGAGCCATATGAACAATATGAGCAATATGAGCCATGAGTCATATGAACAATATGAGCCATATGAGTCATATGAACAGTATGAGCAATATGAGCAATATGAGCCACATGAGCCATATGAACAATATGAGCAATATGAGCCATATGAACAATATGAGCAATATGAGCCATATGAGTCATATGAAAAATATGAGGAATATGAGCCATATGAACAGTAAGAGCAATATGAGCAATATGAACAATATGAACAATATGAGCAATATGAGCAATATGAGCAATATGAGCCATATGAACAATATGAGCAACATGAGCCATATGAACAATATGAGCAATATGAGCCATATGAGTCATATGAACAATATGAGCAATATGAGCCATATGAACAGTATGAGCAATATGAGTCATATGAGCAATATGAACAATATGAGCATTATGAGCCATATGAGCCATATGAGCCATATGAGCAATATGAGCCATATGAACAAAGAAAAAAAACGTCCGTCATTGAACCAAGTTCGATTCAAAGAGTCATTCATTATTGAAAATTATAACAAAACAAATTCATTCAAAGACCAGAGAAGGAGAGAGAGAGAGGAGACAGAGACAGAGACAGAGAGAGACCTTTGACCTGTAACCAAACCTTTAATTGTCCAATTCTTCATTCACATCAAGATAACAACAACACAAATTCTCATATATACATAGTGAAAAAGACAACAATGGCCATACACAGTACAAACACAAGGACACACCTTCCCCTGTTCTTTTCAGAAATGAAGAGGCACTTGGTTTTCTAAAGTGCACAGCACATCCCCATGTCCCCAAATAGAAATAAACCATTCCAAGTTTGAGAGAGAGAGGACAGAGGGAGAGAGAGAGAAAGAGAGAGGGAAGAGAGATAAAGAGAGAGAGAGGAAACAGAGAAAGTGAAAGAGGAGAGAGAGAAAGAGTGAGAGGAGAGAGAAA